>NW_004797436.1:1087044-1088449 GCF_000002075.1 Aplysia californica
ATGTGTGTGTGTGTGTGTGTGTGTGTGTGTGTGTGTGTGTGTGTGTGTGTGTGTGTGTGTGTGTGCGTGAGTGTGTGCTATTCCTTTCCTGTCCTAACCCTCCTTCCCTACTGTACATTACAATTTTGCTCCTCCTACCCTTTCTAAGCACCCTCTTCCCTTGCTCTCCTATCTATCCCTACTCTTCTTTCTATCAATCACCACTCCCCCACCTACCTTCCAACCTTCTTAACCCCCTTCCCTTTCTACCCCTTACCCCCTCCCTCTCCTTCCCTCCACTCCACAGTGCACCCCTCCCCTCCCTTCGTTTGTGAGCAGAATTGCATTTGAGTCTCTCGTACACCCAGTGATTATTCTAGCTAACAAGTTTTGAAAAACGTTTAACCCTATCCTGACGCCCTGGGGCCATTTTGTACCCCTGGGGTTGTATTCTTCACATTTTAGAATACTATCGAGTGGGAAGATCTCTTTGAAACGATCAGTATTTCTAAAAAAATTCTTTTGACAGACTGCTATGCAAAGCGTGCGGATCGGATTAACGAGTAGATTTCCTCTTTGGAAAGTGGTGGCACAGAGTTCTCCACGTCGTATGGATACGATAGTAAAAGACGTCGTACGGATAGGGTTAATGTGTCGTGATTTGTCTTGGCCGTTGCTGGGTACCAGGCTGCGTGGGTATACTGTATGGCTGATCTGATGTACGCGATGTACACCATACGTAGATCTTCTTTGCTGCATCCCCAGTCTGTGCTGGAGAGCCTGCGGAGGAGATTGACATGACTCTTGGGGCCAGTTTTTTTTCTTTAAGAACCTCTCCCCTCCGATCTCCCCGCAGAGGCAAAGACAAGACAAAAAGAACAAGCCCCCCCCTCCATATCTTCTCTTTATCCCCCTTCACCCAACCCTTTTAACCCCCTCCGTCCCTCCTTTTCTACCCTTAGCGCCCTCTTCCTCCTGCCCTGCCCCCACTCCCAAGTGCACCCCTCCCATCTAATCTCCCAACAGAAGCAAAGACAAGACAAAAAGAGGAAGACAAATGGATAGGAAGAACAAGACGAAAAGAAGAAGACAAAAAGAAGAAGACAATTTCCTGAACTCATCTGACCTTTCCACAAACAGATGCCGGGGCAAACGTCTCACCCTGCATGCACCCAGTAACGAGGGCCACACCAGCTCACTTCTCCTCAGATGCCCTTCTTGTTTGTGGGTTTTTTAAAAGTTATTTTTGGTGTTTTTGGCGGAAGAATGAGGCAGATAAGAGACATATTTTGTGAATGACAAAAGGTGCAAAGGAAAGGAGAGTAGAAACTATAGCAGGGGTAGAGCAGGGGTGGAGGTTGGAAGGGGGGGGGTGTAGGGGATGGATATGTGGGGGTAGGGGTGTGGTGTTGTGGGGGTGGATGTG
>NW_004797436.1:1088824-1090069 GCF_000002075.1 Aplysia californica
TTTGTCCGGGTGGCGGCCAAAGTCTACTCTTATTGATTTTAGACCACCAAGGGATCTTTAAGGTGCGCAACTTGCACACGGGACCTCCGAAATTTTCGCCCTTGTCCGAGAAGGCTAAGTATAGATCGTCCCTACCAGAAGAGCAGGGATGTGGCTGAGAAAGACAGCAGTAAGAAGGAGCCAAGGAGTAGCAGTAGAAAAGCTGCAGCAAAAATTAGGAACCCAGAGGAAGCGGCGAAGGAGGTGAGGGGTTGGGGGCAGAAAGTGGAGACGAAAGCAGACGACAGGATATTGCTATAGAGCAGGAAGGGAGGTGAAAGGAGACAATTTTAGAGAAGAAAAATATTTGGTCGCTACTCGGATTCGAACCCGGGACCTTTGAATCAGAGGCAAACACCTTAACCTCTTGCCACAAGAGTCCCCGGTTTTTGTCTTTGTTGGTGATTGTTAGAAACGCCGGGATCATGTAAGGATTTTGAGAGCGTCCTAGCGGAGAGATGTGTGAAGAACCTCACTTGTTGATGTCTGTCTGATGATGATGATGATGATGATGATGATGATGATGATGATGAGGAGGAGGAGGAGGAGGAGGAGGAGGGGGAGAAAATATCGAGGATGATAATGTTGATAAATCTGACGGATTGTTTTGTGTTTTGTAGAGAGGTGCGTTGAGATCTTGGTGAAGGGATGAGGGTCCCCTGTGATTGAAATATTATATAGAATAAATGGAGGGGAGTGGAGGGAAGAGGGGGGAGGCAGAGAGTAGGAGGGGAGAGGGAGGGGGGAAGGGGAGGAAGTGAAGGGAGGGGAGGGGGGAATGGAAGGAGGAGGAGGGGGAAGGAGGAAGCGAGGATTAAGGAGAAGGAGAAGAGGAAGGGAGGAGGCAGGTGGGGGTGTGCGAGGAGGGAGAAAAAAGGGGGAAGAGGGATGGAAGGGGGAGGAGGAAGATGGAGAGGGAGTATGTGGGGAGGGGGAGAAGGAGGGAGGGAAGAGGGAGGAAGAGGGAGAGGAAGGAGCAGGAAGAGGTGTAGGGGGAGGAGGGAGGAGGGAGAGTATTGTCACACATTTGTCCTCAGCACTGTAAGGCCGGGTCAAGTTTGAACCAATTATGCAAATGAGGAAAATTTGCATGTAGATCGCGAGGACAGGGAGGTCTGGGATATTTCACACTTGCACTAGGAGGGGGCGGGTCGGTTGGGTAACTGAAACAGAATTGTGGTTGGGGGGGGGGGGGGGGGGGGGGGA
>NW_004797436.1:1090174-1092060 GCF_000002075.1 Aplysia californica
GTGGGGGGGGGGGAGGAGGAGGAGGATAGAAAATGAGAAAGAGGGGGAGGAGTGGAGTGATTATGTGACTTGATCAGAATTGAAAACACACACACAAACACACACACAAACACACAAACACACAAACACACACACGAACACACAAACACACAAACACACACACGAACACACAAACACACACAAACACCCACCCCAAAAACACAAACAGACAAACATACGCACACAGAAACAGACACACAAGCATACACACTCAGAGAGGAAGAGAGAGAGAGAGAGAAACAGTGGCACGGAGGGGGGGGGGGAGATACAAAGAGAGAAGGACACAGAGAGGGAAATAAGGAGGAAGATACAGTGTACATGTACTTTGTACTTAACCAAGTAGCTGGTAAATTTGTTGTATGAAAAGGGCGGGCAACGTTGCATCCCTCCACCCCCCCCCAAAAAAAAAATTATTTAAAAAAAAATTTAAATCTCCACCTCCACCCCAGCCCATGTCCCCTCATTAGGACCGCACACTCGCTAAAACGAAAAAGTTCACACACGAATCAAAGAACAAAGACTAATGGAGGTAGGAGAGTGAGGGTCACTTCTGGTGCCACTGTCGTCCGCCTGTTTTCCTCTCCTGTTCTCCTTCCTTTCACAATTCTCTTCTTTTTTTTTTTTTTTTTTTTTTGTTCCGCTGTTTTTCTTCCTGTAGATCGTTTTTACGAAAGACAATGACAGTCGTAGTTTTGACTCGTCTGTGTCTGCCTATTGTCCATAGACATATTAAGCTCCTAGACCAGGCACTGCCATGGCCGACGCCCTCTATCACAAACACATTACGTCGCCTGTTCCCCCTATTTCGACTCAAGGAAGTCGCACTGTTTCGTTACTAGGGAAGCATTCTACCTTTTAAAACAACTGTTGTTATTTGGTGCCATTATTACACCCGTCTCGACACAGTCGAATGCGCACACCTTCCTCCCTCGCCCTTCAATTGGCTCGAATGGCATGTCCCATAGAGTGCCGGTAATACGTCAGTGCACATTGTCTAGAACATTAAAAATGGAAATCTATGGCACTTACAAAAGTAGACAATCATGGCTTTGTTCCAGACTTCAGCACTACTTCTGTCGTCTTACGTCACAGCTTTCTAGCTGTGTGGGGTGTCTCAGGGTACGGTTATGTTGCTGGGTGCTATGTCATAGGGTAATAGATAATAATAATAGATAGATAGCATTTGTATAGCGTAAATCCCCGGTCAACAGCAAGATCTATGCGCTTCCCAATCTATACTATTATACCAGCAGATCTGAGAGCATTTCGAAACAAACTCAACTTCCTAGGAAGCATACAGTGTAAGCAGCCATTTATAGGAAAAAAACCCACTAACATACTAACAAGATTTTTCGCTGTCTACGGCCAGGACCCATTTCCACCTGAGTGAAGTGAGGAAAATTTGTGTAAAGTGCCTTTCCCAAGGACACAACGTCGGGCTCGTGGACACAACCCCCGACCCCGCAACCTTACGATTACCAGTCCCGTAGTCTGACCTCCAGGCCACCGACGCCACCACATGGATATGGTCATGTTGCTGGGTGCTATGTCTCAGGGTACCTTTATGTTGCTGGGTGCTATGTCCCAGGGTACCTTTATGTTGCTGGGTGCTATGTCCCAGGGTACCCTTATGTTGCTGGGTGCTATGTCTCAGGGTATGGTCATGTTGCGGGGTGCTACGTCCCAGGGTACCTTTATGTTGCTGGGTGCTATGTCCCAGGGTACCTTTATGTTGCTGGGTGCTATGTCTTAGGGTACAGTTATGTTGCAGAGTGCTATGTCTCAGGGTACCACTTTATTTTGCTGGGTGCTATGTCTTAGGACACGGTTATGTTGCTGGGTGCTAT
>NW_004797436.1:1093835-1095663 GCF_000002075.1 Aplysia californica
ACCCCCCACACACACACCGTCCATGTATACATATGCTAACTCCATCGATTTGTCTCCCTCCTCACACGATGCTTTGTCTTCATCTCCACACTTTCTGCACCCCACCCCCCATATAGACAAACAGACGGACAGAAAGAAAGTTCCCAACAACCCTACAACAAAACAAAGCAACAACAGAAAGAAACACCCCCCTTCTACAACTCTTTAACACCCCCTTTCTACAACTCTCTAACAACCCCCTCCCTTCTACACCTGGAACACCTCCAAACCTCTCTACACCTGGAACACTTCCAAACCTCTGTGTCTACACCTGGAACACCTGGAACACCTGGAACACCTGGAACACCCCCAAACCTCTGTATCTACACCTGTAACACCTCCAAACCTCTGTATCTACACCTGGAACACCTCCAAACCTCTGTATCTACACCTGGAACACCTCCAAACTTCTGTACACTTGGAACACCTCCAAACTTCTGTACACTTGGAACACCTCCAAACTTCTGGACACCTGCAACACCTCCAAACTTCTGGACACCTGCAACATCTCCAAGTCTCTGTACACCTGGAACACATCCAAACCTCTCACCTTAAACACCGACCTCCAAACCTCTGTATATACACCTGGAACACCTCCAAACCTCTGTACACCTAAAATACCCCCAAACCTCAGTACACCTGGAACACCTCCAAGTCTCTGTACACCTGGAACACCTCCAAACCTCAGTACACCTGGAACACCTCCAAACATCTATGTCTACACCTGGAACTCCTCCAAACTCATGTTACCCCCCTTGGCGGTGCTACTGACTGAAGTGTCTTTAGGCCATTCCCAAAGGGGGGACATTAACCATGTTCTTATGCACAGTACAATTGTAATTATAAATGGGTTGAGTCATCAATGTCACGCTCCTAAATGACTGTGCCTGAACTGCAACAGGGAACTGCTGCTTTTTCTTTCCTAGTCCTTACTATCATCATTTTTTTTCCTCTACGTATTTTTTGTAAGTTTGTCACACTCTTGCGACCCACTATTTCCAGGGTGCCTTGACAGTCGAAGCAGACTTAGTGCTGTTGAAGCTAGAGAGGTGAGCAGAGTAAGCCTGATTCCCTGTAAGGACTTCTCTGTTGACATTTACCCCTACGTGCTCATATGGTCTTATGCAGTTGTGAGCGCCGTAAAACCTCTACTAAAACAAACAAACAAGGAGTCTACACATGGAACACCTCCAAACCTCTGAGTCTACTGCTGGATACAAGACAGACACCAATATCAATCTGTTGTGTGGCGGTGTAGCCTTTACAGCCAAACTTCGCTGTGACACGCGGGAGACCCGAGTTTGACTCCCGAGTAGGGTGAAATTTTTGTCGAGCATCTCGGTCTTTCTGCTGGGAAGTTGTATCCCTCTCAGCCCGGGTCTTTCTGCCGGGATGTTGTATCCCTCTAAGGCCCGGGTCTGTCTGCTGGGATGTTGTATCCCTCTCAGCCTGGGTCTTTCTGCTGGGATGTTGTATCCCTCTCAAACCGGGTTGACTCTGACAGGAAGGGTCGGAGGCCCCGCCTCCTACATTATCTAAAATGTGTCGATATGGTCTTAAAAAATACCTATACAAATTTAAATAAATAAAAGAAAGAAATGTTTGTGAAAACAAAGTGTAAATTGTTTATTTGTATTTGTCTGTAAGCTGTCACGGGTAGTTTGTGTCGGTGCGGGAGACCAAAGTGACTGTCACCAGAATTATTGATTTCCCCGCCTCTTGTCTTGGAGGCGTGGAGAGAGAGGGAGAGACACAGAGAGAGAGAGAGAGAGAGAGAGAGAGAGAGAGA
>NW_004797436.1:1096717-1098395 GCF_000002075.1 Aplysia californica
ATAATAACAATAATAATAATAATGGTAGTAGTAATAATCAGTAATAATAATAATACAATAAATATGATAATACTACTAACAATAATAGTGATGATGATGATGTTGATGATGATGATGATGATGATTATGATGATGATGATGATATACTAGGACACTCACTTACCGCTCAACCCCCATTAAAGAACACAGGCTCTGAGTGCTTTATAAATTCTACAACAACAACAAAACCAACAACAACAACAACAGCAACAACAACAACACATAAAAGTACATTGTGTCCAGACATTTCTCATCCAACCTCACACAGAAAGGACTTGATGAGCTAACATTTAAATAAATCAAACGTAATTGTTTCAGTTCTTTTTGTAATACACCGTTTCACGCTGTGTTGGTTTTTCTAGACAACGGCCAGACAAGCTTTGTGTCGTGTCCTGTTTTTTTGTTTTTTTTAGTTTTAGTAAGAGTTTTACGGCACTTGCAACACAATAAGGTCATATCAGTGCAGAAGATTAGAGGTTATACAAGAGAGTAACAAACACAAAAAAGAGGCGAAATAAGGACGATAGATGTTTGATAGGAAAGAAGAAGCAAACCACACCAGAGCACCCGCCAACCACCCCTGTCATGTCCTGTGTATGGCGGGATGTTGATGACGTGGGGAATCCTCCCAAAATGGGCAAGTCCACTGGCATTTTTCGTCAGTTGCAAATGAGTTCGTTTTCGTCAGTCACTGACTTCCTTTGCCTGGCTATGCGATTTTCCTGCTTGCGCGTTTTTGTCAGCCGTGCAAGTGACTAGGAAAGCCTCGATTTGGCTCACTTTGGAAGGAAATTTACATCTATAACTCTTATAGTATAAGTATATTTTTGCTTCCTCATTGCACTTTACATTTTAATTTGATTATCCATATAACTGTATTTTACGTAATCATAACTCGCTGGGCTAAAAAATAGGTTAGATCTAGATCCAGGCCTAACTGGACGTGAATCCTCTTGAGCCGGTTCTACACCAAGCAAAAACGTCGTACATTAGCTTGGCCTGGAAGTGACCTTATTTTGGTGGACGCGTAGATTAACAAACAAGTCACAGTCTCTCTCACGTCTCTTCCTACTTTTCCCTTACAAACAAGTCACTGTCTCTCTCACCTCTCTTCCTACTTTTCCCTTACAAACAAGTCACTGTCTCTCTCACGTCTCTTCCTACTTTTCCCTTACAAACAAGTCACTGTCTCTCCCATCCTACTTTTCCCTAACTTACAAGTTACTGTATCCCTCACCTCTCTTCCTAACTTACAAGTTACTCTCTCTCTCACCTCTCTTCCTACTTTTCCCTAACACACAAGTCACTGTCTCTCTCACCTCTCTCCCTACTTTACCCTAAAACACAAGTCACTGTCTCTCACATCTTACTTTTCCGTAACTTACAAGTTACAGTCTCTCTCACCTCTCTTCCTACTTTTCCCTAACACACAAGTCACTGTCTCTCACCTCTCATCCAATTTTCCCTAACAAACGACAGTTACTGTCTCTCTCACCTCTTTTCCTACTTTTCCATAACACACACGTCACTGTGTCTCTCATCTTACGTTTCCCTAACTTACAAGTTACTGTATCCCTCACCTCTCTTCCTACTTTTCCCTAAAACACAAGTCACTGTCTTTCTCACCTCTCTTCCTCCT
>NW_004797436.1:1098495-1100588 GCF_000002075.1 Aplysia californica
CAGTTGCAAATGAGTTCGTTTTCGTCAGTCACTGACTTCCTTTGCCTGGCTATGCGATTTTCCTGCTTGCGCGTTTTTGTCAGCCGTGCAAGTGACTAGGAAAGCCTCGATTTGGCTCACTTTGGAAGGAAATTTACATCTATAACTCTTATAGTATAAGTATATTTTTGCTTCCTCATTGCACTTTACATTTTAATTTGATTATCCATATAACTGTATTTTACGTAATCATAACTCGCTGGGCTAAAAAATAGGTTAGATCTAGATCCAGGCCTAACTGGACGTGAATCCTCTTGAGCCGGTTCTACACCAAGCAAAAACGTCGTACATTAGCTTGGCCTGGAAGTGACCTTATTTTGGTGGACGCGTAGATTAACAAACAAGTCACAGTCTCTCTCACGTCTCTTCCTACTTTTCCCTTACAAACAAGTCACTGTCTCTCCCATCCTACTTTTCCCTAACTTACAAGTTACTGTATCCCTCACCTCTCTTCCTAACTTACAAGTTACTGTCTCTCTCACCTCTCTTCCTACTTTTCCCTTACAAACAAGTCACTGTCTCTCTCACGTCTCTTCCTACTTTTCCCTTACAAACAAGTCACTGTCTCTCCCATCCTACTTTTCCCTAACTTACAAGTTACTGTATCCCTCACCTCTCTTCCTAACTTACAAGTTACTCTCTCTCTCACCTCTCTTCCTACTTTTCCCTAACACACAAGTCACTGTCTCTCTCACCTCTCTCCCTACTTTACCCTAAAACACAAGTCACTGTCTCTCACATCTTACTTTTCCGTAACTTACAAGTTACAGTCTCTCTCACCTCTCTTCCTACTTTTCCCTAACACACAAGTCACTGTCTCTCTCACCTCTCTCCCTACTTTACCCTAAAACACAAGTCACTGTCTCTCACATCTTACTTTTCCGTAACTTACAAGTTACAGTCTCTCTCACCTCTCTTCCTACTTTTCCCTAACACACAAGTCACTGTCTCTCACCTCTCATCCAATTTTCCCTAACAAACGACAGTTACTGTCTCTCTCACCTCTTTTCCTACTTTTCCATAACACACACGTCACTGTGTCTCTCATCTTACGTTTCCCTAACTTACAAGTTACTGTATCCCTCACCTCTCTTCCTACTTTTCCCTAAAACACAAGTCACTGTCTTTCTCACCTCTCTTCCTCCTTTTACCTTTAAAAAACTATAGTGACTAGCTCTCTCCTCTCTTCCTACTTTTCCCTAACACACACGTCACTGTCTCTCTCATCCTACTTTTCCCTAATACACAAGTTACAGTCTCTTTCACCTCTCTTCCTACTCCCCCCCAAAAAAAACTATAGTGACTCGCTCTCACCTCTCTTCCTACTTTTCCCTTACAAACGACAGTTACTGTCTTTTTCGCCTCTTTTCCTATTTCTCCCTAACACACAAGTCACTGTCTCTCTCACCTCTCATTCTACTTTTCCCCTACAAACAAGCCACTGTCGCTTTCACTTTTCATCCTACTTCTATTATCTATTTGTGGTGGCCGAATTTTGCTATTCGAAAGGCTTTTTAATGGCTGCATCGATCGACATGCGGTTTTCGCCAAAAGATTCTTTAAAATATTCTCCAGAGCATGACGTCCTTGGTTTTTTCAGTTTTGAGACAGTTTTACTGCAAAAAGCTCAATTTCTTTATTTCGCCGATCGCTTTCGTACGCCGACGCTTCTGTCTCTGTAATTTTTGAAAATCCGGAAGTGATATTTCGCGAAGTGCATTTTTGTTTTGAGAGTATAGATCTAGACCTTATGCATGTAATGTTTTGCATCTCTCAAGATTTATTGCCCCATTCCAGTAGAGTGTAAATATAGTAGGCCAATGACTTTTACTTTTAGTTGATATTAAAGCACCGATCATTCCTTTCATCGAAAGGAACCCCAGCTAGTTTCTCTCTATGTTCTTTTATGGTATCACCTCTAAGCATCGGCACTTGCACGATCTAATTTTGTTGAAATTGCTGTAAAACGCTTATAAAAACTAAAAGCTAAACCGTAGATAACCCTTTCTATTGCCCAGTCAAGGGTGTATTGATTTTTATTGTCAAGGGGGGGG
>NW_004797436.1:1100837-1102233 GCF_000002075.1 Aplysia californica
GTCTTATTTTTTCCCATAACGGGCATGTTCGTCACTACCATTACCTCATAAAGTAAATATTTTAATTTTTTTATCGTCTGTTTTCTCAAAACGAGAAGTTTTTCTCTATTTTTTTAAATAACTCCTCAATTGTTCGTCTAATCTTCATGAAATTTGCACAGAATGAAGAGAAGATGTAATAATGTAATTCTAAAAATATGTCTGATGAATTTTTGATATATGGAATAGGTTTTTGTTGGCGGTGTCTGGAGTGTGAATTTTCAAGGATTTTTTGCAAACTTGAATACTACCTCAGGAAAATATTCATTAAAAATTTTCTGATTCGTTTCGGAAAAAAAACTCTACAAACAAATGTTTAGATCTAATGCGTGCTCACATGGATGCAAAAAAAACAACCCCGATTGATTTCTATAAACAATTAGTGTGGTATTCATTACGTAAAACACGTCATCAAAATCCAATATGGCCGGTGTATCCATGGAAATGAAACTTTTTATCTCAATTTTGATTGCGGATTTTAAGAATCATTGCTGTACTTATTATAAGTGTGAAATTTGGTAAATTTTGTCCACGAATTGGAGAGATAGCTTTTAGGTGACCCCCCCCCCCTTTTTTTTTAAACTTGCAGAATATCTCACCGGGAATACATTACAGCTCTACATCTGTGGCGACATGTTTGAGAACATCCTTGTTTTATAGCGGGACTGCCCAGTTTGTCACAGGCCCAGTTTGTCACTATTGCATTTCAGTATTCGAGTATTGACAAAGTCATAATAACAGTTCTTTAACACTGTAGCTGTAACTAAAGTTTTATTATTCTCCACCTTCAAATTGGTGAAGTAGATATTATAGTCCCTCTAAAATGTCAACTCAGCTTGTGTTGTTCAATATTTCTTCCTTTTGGTATGCCAATCAAAGCAAATTACTCTGTAAAATTGTAACAATGAATGTTCTTTCGTTAAAAAACAATTGAAAAATAAAATACAATTCATACAATCAATCAATTATTATTCATTTACTTTTTTAGAGTGTCAGTGATAACTTCCATGATGCAGGGCACAGCCGAGGCAGGATGGGCCTGTGACAAACTGGGACTATGACAAAACGGCCGTGCTTCCATTTTATAGGACACCAAAACCCTTGTGTGTAACGTTGTAAGACACCAGAGCAGGGGAACATTATCCCACTCGGTTGCTCAAATACTGAAGTCAGGCTTTTGCTTTGCGCGGTGTAAAAGTGTTTTGAAGGGAAAGAGAAATCTCTCCACTCACACATACACACACACACACACACACACACACACACACACACACACACACACTCACACACACACAGACACACACATACACACACACACACACACACAATAACACATATATATACGTGCCCCCCTCAC
>NW_004797436.1:1105015-1107833 GCF_000002075.1 Aplysia californica
TATGATTGTTATGATATGATTTTGATTTTGATTATGATTATGATTATTATTATTATTATTATTGTACACATACATACACACACAAATACACACGCACACACATACAGGTACATAAGCATATACACATGCATTAAAAAAAATACAATGTATACATACGAACATACAAGCAACGCACGACGTCCTATAACTCACAAACGTACTCGATCACAATACGGTAAACAAAACTCGTTCAGTTTTGCTTATAATTAAAACACAAATAAGTACAAAGACAAACACACAACCAGAGAGACAGACACACATAATATAATATACAAGACACGAAAAACTCCTAAACCGACGGACCCGTCATCATTTATTGTGTAAGTCGCTTCTGAAGTGATTCCCGAACAAAAAAGAACCGAAGCAAAAATCGCCAAACATTCCGCCATGTGTTTCCAAACACAACTATCTCACCTCCTCTAAACATAACCTCACCCTCCCCCCCCCCTCTCCCTACTGACTGAATTGTCTTTAGGCCAGTTCCAGAGGGGGGAGGGGGACATCTGCCATGTTCTTATGTAGAGTAGAATTGTATTTGTATATATGGGCTGATCCATCTGTGTCTTGCTCATAACTGCGCCTGAACTGCAGCAAGGAACTGCTGCTTTTTCTTTCCCAATCCTTACTATCGTCATTTTTTCCTCTACTTCTTTTGTATGTTTGTAACACTCTTGTGACCCGCTGTTTCCGGGGTGCCTTGATAGTCGAAGCAGACTTTGTGCTGTTGAAGCCAGAGAGGTTAGCAGAGTAAGTCCGATTCCCTGTAAGGACTTCTCCGTTGACATCCACCCTTGGCGCTCATATGACCTTATGCAGTTGCCAGCGCCGTAAAACCTCTACTAAAACTTTTTTTTAAAAACATAGCCTCAGTTTATTGTAAGAATCATGACGTTAAAAAATCTATCTCTCAACATTGAACACTTCCGCTCTCGCGCTAAGGGATTCTGCTCGTCGTTTTGTCAACAGTAACAGTACTAAAACATTAATTGTGTCAATATTTTAACAACGTTAACAGTCCTGGAACATTTGGGTCAATGTTTTAACAACAGCAACATCACTGGAACATTTGTGTCAATGTTTTAACAATATTAACAATACTGGAATATTTATTGAGTCTAGGTTTTAACAATAGTAACAATACTGGAACATTTGTGTCAATGTTTTAACAATATTAACAGTCCTGGAATATTTGTGTCAATGTTTTAACAATATTAAAATTACAGGGACATTTGTGTCAATGTTGTAACAATATCAACAGTACTATTTGTGTCCAAGTTTTAACACCAATGATAGTTTTGGTACATTTTGATCAAGGTTTTGTGAAAAGTAACAGTACTGGAATATTTACAAGTCTCAATGTTTTGACAAAAACAACAGAACTGGACTACCTGTGTCAACATTTTGAACAAAGTAACAACTGAACTGGAATATTTGGGTCAACGTTTGAAGTGAGTGAGAGCACTTGAGAACAAAGGACAGCCGGCGACAACTTATCCAGCCGACTTGGGAACAACACGGTGACAGTCCCCCATGACCAGGCCGGTCGTTTGGGGGAAGTGAAACGATCTGGTCGGCTCTTTCTTCCTTCCCAGCCGTGTGGGACATCAAAGTGACCCCGGGATCAGGCCTGTGGGCGCCATCTTTTATCTCGGCTCCCCGGGGACATACTGCAGCGAGTCAGAGCCTTGAGCGCCCCGCCCTCCCGGACGGACACATTCATCTCCATGGTCTCAGTCTCAGTCCCTGCTGGCTGCGACCACGGACCTGTTTCCAGGGGATATGATGTGAGGGGGGGGGGGATATGAGGTAAGGTAAGCATGAGGTGAGGGGAGGAATATGAGGTAATGGGAAGAACATGAGGTGAGGGGAGGAACATGATGTAAGGGGAGGGACATGAGGTGAGGTAAGCATGAGGTAAAAGGAGGAATGTGAGATGAGGGGACGAATATGAGGTGAGGGGACGAATATGAGGTAATGGGAGGAATTTGAGGTGAGGGGAGGAATGTGAGGTGAGGGGAGGAATATAAGATGAGAAGAGGAATATGAGGTGAGGTGAGGAATATGAGGTGAGGTTAGCAAGAGGTAAGAGGAGGAATATGAGGTAATGGGAGGAATTTGAGGTGAGGGGAGGAATATGAGGTGAGGGGAGGAATGTGAGGTGGGGGGGGGGTGAATATGAGGTGAGGTGAGGAATATGAGGTGAGGGAAGGAACATGAGGTGAGGGGAGGAATATGAGGTGAGGGAAGTAACATGAGGTGAAGGGAGGAATATGAGGTAAAAGGAGGAATATGAAGTAAGTTGGGGGGGGGGGGATATGAGGTGAGGGGAGGAATTTTAGGTAAGGAATATGAGGTAAATGTAGAAATGCAGTTAAGGGTGATCCAATCAAAAACTAAACATCTTTTTTTTTCTGAATATCTCGCGCAAAATTTGTACTAGAATGTTGCAATTTAGAAGAGACATAATTCATCCAAAAGGCATTTGTTTGATTTAAAATTCATAGGAAAAAAATAGTTTCCGACAACGAAAATGGCTTTTATAAAAAAACCACCCATAAACGCTATATGCACATATTTAAAAGATCTTGTAAGGAGGGTTATGAAATGATTAATTTGCACTTATATTATTATTTTCTATGAACTCTTTCTGTTGCAAATGCTGCAAAATTCGTACCATAAAAGAGAGTATTTTTACAGCTGATATTTTTGCCTTGAATGTACCAAAGAGCATGTTTAGATTCCGTGTTTATTTACACACCCTATGATCCCCCCCCCCAAA
>NW_004797436.1:1110088-1112277 GCF_000002075.1 Aplysia californica
TCTCTCTCTCTCTCTCTCTCTCTCTCTCTCTCTCTCTCTTTTGCCTGTCGGTAGAGCAGACTTTAAAACATTATAGTGTGTATGTGTATGTCTAATACGTGTAGTGGGTGTAGTGGGTGTGGTGGGTGTGGTGGGTGTGGTGGGTGTAGTGGGTGTGGTGGGTTTGGGGTGACTGACACGTCCGGCCGATTGTCTTCCCCTCCTAAGAGACCAACAAGCCGTGCAGACGACATGCTGGCCCTCTAAGCGGGGGAGTTCATGTCTCGTTGACGTGTCACTCACACATGTCCCGATGACGTGTCGCACATGTCCCGATGACGTGTTGCACATGCCCCGATGACGTGTCACACATGTCCCGATGACGTGTCACACATGTCTCGATGACGTGTCACACGCTTTCCACATGGCATCCGACCCAACCTGTCAATTACTACGACACCCCACCAGAAAGACCGAGATACTCTATAAAAAATATCCCTACTGGGGAATCGAACTAGGGTCTTCTGTGTGCCACAATGAACCGCCTAAAGGTTACGCCATAGACACAGGTCATACGTGGCTTTTTCCGAGGTATAGGTGGGCGTGTCCTGGTTATGGTGGGGTGTGGCCGAGGTATAGGTGGGTGTTGCCGAAGTATAGGTGGGCGTGTCCGATGTATAGGTGAGGGTGGCCGAGGTATAGGTGGGCGTGTCCGAGGTATAGGTGGGTGTGGCCGAGTCCCTTACGTGTATTCTCAAGCAATAACAGACCGGAGTTGTATTATTTACCCAAGAATACCCGTAGACGACTCGGCGACTCTCTCTGCTGGCTGATGATGGTGGTCTTGGTGGTGGTGGTGGTGATGATGATGATGATGATGATGATGATGATGATGATGATGATGATGATGATGACGATGACGATGGTCGTGGTGGTGGTGGGTGTGGTGATGATGAGGATGACGCTGAAGATGAAGCTGATGATGATGGTGGTGGTGGTGGTGGTAATGGTGATGGTGATGATGATGATGATGATGATGATGATGATGATGATGATGATGATGATGATAATGATGATGATGATGATGGTAATAAAGATATTGGTATTTTGTTGTGGTTGGGATAGAGAGGTGGCTAGATCGACATTTTTAAAGAAAAGGAATGAAAAGAAATAAAATCTGTTGAGAAGAAAAAAAGAAGAAAAGAGGAACCAAAAAGGAACGCAACAAAAAATGAACACATTGTTAAAACAGCCGAAGATTTCAAACCTCACTTCTTTGCACAAAATGCCTGGCTAGCTGCGAAGTAAAATCTCAGCAGCCTAACCACTAGACCACCGATGTCACAGTAGAGAGAACACAAGGATGGGCTACTCACCAACACCACCTGACTCGTGGATGACGTCATTCACCAACACCTCCTGACTCGTGGATGACGTCACTCACCAACACCACCTGACTCGTGGATGACGTCACTCACCAACACCAGCTGACTCGTGGATGACGTCAATCACGGGGACCAACTCAACTCGTGGATGACGTCCAGCTGGGTGTCCGGTCGGCCAATCTGGAGAGAGAAAGATAGAGATAGATAGATAGATAGAGAGAGAGAGAGAGAGAGAGAGAGAGAGAGAGAGAGAGACGGAGAGAGAGACAGAGAGGCAGAGAGAGAGACAGACAGAGAGACAGAAAGAAAGAGAGAGAGTGAGATAGAGAGACAGAGAGTCAGAGAGAAAGAGAGAGTGTCAGTGTTTCTTTGTTTTAATAAGAGTTTTACGGCGCTCGAAACTGCATAAGGTCATATGAGCGCGAAGGGGGGGATGTTAACAGAGAAGTGCTTACAGGGAATCAGACTTACTCTGCTCACGAAAGTAAATCTGATTCCCTCTAAGGACTTTCATTGTCGGTGTGCGAGGAAACCGCCAAGTGGTCTGGCGGTGATGCTGTTGTCTTGTGGAATGTCAGGTTGGCTTGGCGACTTGAGGGTAAAGGTCAAACAGACAGATGGAGAGGGGAGTGGAGGGAGGAGGGGAGAGGGAGGTTGGAGAGGAAGAGGGGAGAGGAAGAGGGGAGAGGAGAAAGGATATAGAGGGTTGAGAGGATAGGAAAAAGGAGAGGGTGATTAGAAGAGAGGAGAGAAAATAGATAGATAGATAGATAGATAGATAGATAGATAGATAGATAGATAGATAGATAGATAGATAGATAGATA
>NW_004797436.1:1112379-1114413 GCF_000002075.1 Aplysia californica
AGATAGATAAATAGATAGATAGATAGATAGATAGATAGAAATAGAGAGAGAGAGGGGGGAGACAGCGAGAGAGAGAGAGAAAAGGTGAAGGGAGAGAGGGAAGGGAGGGGAAGCGGTTTGAGGAGGGGAGAACATATGGGGGTGGGGGAGGAGCGGAGAGAGGAGATGGGGGGAGAGGGGAGATGGGAGGAGAGGGGAGATGGGAGGAGAGGGGAGATGGGAGGAGAGGGGAGATTGGAGGAGAGGAGAGATGGGAGGAGAAGACCGGAGGAGAAGGGAGGAGATTGGAGGAGAGGGGAGATGGGATGAGAGGGGAGATGGGAGGAGAGGGGAGATGGGAGGAGAGGGGAGATGGGAGGAGAAGGTGTCAAGATGTACCCAGCCTTCGACCTGTCTGCCTCAGGGGGGAGGCAGTGCACGAGTGCAGGCGAACGAGTTCACATCAGTGCTGGGCGGCTAGGTTCCCAATTATTGGAAGCAAGGAATCGTCCTAACCAAATTACTTACTTTCTAATAATGTTATTTCTTCCGATGGTTACCTGGTTGGCTCTGAACATCTTCAGGATTTAGGATAACCTTGATTTCAGAACACTACGAAGAATCAGCTTTTATTTTTATTTTTTATATTCTAAAGAAAAACAGAAGAAGATTTTAATGATTAAAGAAACTGGTAACCGTTGTGTTTCATAATAAGGAGTCGGAACTTTTCTTCCGTAGCATTAATCGTGGGTGATCGGTTTCGGAGTAGATTCTTCGCTCAGCCCTTGTCCATATTGACGCTGGGTAGGGCTGGGCAAAGTCACGTCAGCAAAATTCGGATAATATTATGTTAGTGCACCTCTTCGGCAAATAATATGATATAAAACCGGTTCAGCAAATGGGTTAGAACCACTTCGACAAACGGGTTAGCATCACTTTAAACAAATATGTGCACCCACTTCAGCAAACGGGTCAATGTTTCATTGAGAATTATTCCGTTGAAAAAAAAAATGGTGAAATGGCATGAGTTTAACGCCCCTAACAACACTATTAGGTTATTTAAGAGGCGGGACCTCTTAATTTAACGTCCGTCTCCGATAGGACCGAGCCAAGTGGGAAGTTCGTGTAAAGTGCCTTTCCCTAGGACACAACGTCGGACCGAGCTGAGGCTCGAACCTCTGAACCCAATTTTTATGAACAGTAAAGTATTAGTATGGTCTAGTTGATGAACAGAAGAACAGATGGACAGATGAACAGTAACGTGAAGTCTAGAAGACTGAAGCACAGACGGCAAGACACGACGTTACTGTTCATCTGTTCCAGCAGCACATGACACGTGACAATTGACATTTGACACAGGGTTCAACCGCGATTACAGAACACGGGCTCTGAGCACTTGACAAACCCAGCAGCTACACGTCAACGGTACACTGAGCTCTGAGTCAAGCATCTTTCTCTCTGTGTATAATAATACACCTCATTAATCTAAAAACAGAAACTACTTTAGCTGACATTTAAGGGAATGAAAAGATTCAATTTGATCTCTCGTGGAAAAAAACACATGACATTTCCAGGGTTAACCCTAGTTTCAGCTCTGTGTCTTGCGGCTCTAGCTAACATGTAACCACAACACTCCTATAACTCAACCAGATCACGACCAAAGCCATAGACTGGAAACTCTTGCCTCGAGCACGTTTTTATTATTATTTTTTTTTTGGTAAGTGTTTTACGGCGCTCGCAACTGCATAAGGTCATATAAGCGCGCGGGACGCACCAAACATTTTCAGTAGGTAGGAAATTTTGAATTTTGCCCGGTTGACGACCGAAGCCTACTCTCATCGAATTTAGACCACCAAGGGATCTTTAATGTGCGCAACTTGCACACGGGACCTCCTAGATTTGTCGCCCTTGTCCGAGAAGGCTAAGTGCAGATCTTTCCCACCAGAAGATCAGAGGTGTGGCTGAAAGACAGCAGTAAAAAAGGAGCCAATGAGTAACTGTAGAAAGGCTGCAGAAAGAGTCAGGAACCCAGAGGAGGGGGCAAAAGGGGTGGAG
>NW_004797436.1:1114700-1115902 GCF_000002075.1 Aplysia californica
CATGCACGTCTACTGCCGTATACTGGGCTTCGTTCTTGCGATGGGAGCTAGCCAAGGACCCAATTTTTGCAGGAAATCAAGAATTCTTCCCCCTCTCCTCATTCACGATTCAAGTCTATCCTTTAGAACTTGTTGTCTGTTTTGTTCTGTTTCTCCCATTATTTTGTTTTGCTTTGTTTTTCTATCTCCCATTGTTTTGGGGGTTTTTTTGTTGTTGTTTTCTTTATCCACTTCACAGATCCTGCTGCAGTGTCTCTCCGCTTGTCGTTTTTACTTCCCGTCCTGTCGTCTCTCCATTTGTTTTATGTCCCTGTCTCTGTCTCTGTCTGTGTCTCTGTCTCTGCATCTGTATATCTCTCTCTGTCTCTCTGTCTCTGTCTCTCTCTCTCTCTCTCTCTCTCTCTCTCTCTCTCTCTCCCCCTCCCCTCCGCTCTCTTACCCTCCGTTCCTCAATCTTTATACATTAACATAAAATAGCTACATGCTGCAATATATATATACTTGCATTATTTATACATATAAAACACATAATTATATAAGGTGAATATATTATATCCCACTCTTACTTATACCCATGGTTTTTCCCTTATTTCAATCATTCTCCCAGTCACAATCCCACCCACCCCCGCCCCCAAGGCAGTGCTACTGACTGAAATGTCTTTAGGCCATTCCCAAAGGGGGGATATTAACATGTTTTATGCACAGCAGTTGTAAATGGGCTCATTTATCAATGTCATGCTCATACTGTGTCGGAACAACATAGGGGGGACTGCTGCTTTTTCTTTCCTCATCCTTACTCTCTTCATTTTTCCTCTACTTCTTTTGTATGTTTCTCACTCACTTATGAACTGCTATTGTCGGGTTGCCTTGATAGTCAAAGCAGACTTTGTGATGTTGAGGCGAGAGGGGTGAGCAGAGTAAGAAAGATTCCTCGTTTGGACCTCTCTGTTGACATCCACTCCTTGGCGCTCATATGACCTCATGCAGTTGCAAGTGCCGTAAAACCTTACTCAAACCAAACTAACCAATCCCTCCGTTCCCCCCTCTCCCCTTCCTCACCTCCCTTCCCTCCCCTCTCCCCTCCCCTCTCCCTTCCCTCTCCCTTCCCTCTCTCTCCCTCCCTCCCCCTCCCCTCTCTCTCCCCTTCCCCCACAAACACACCGAAATAGTTAAGCTGTCTCCCCCCTCCCCTCTCCTGTCTC
>NW_004797436.1:1116093-1117102 GCF_000002075.1 Aplysia californica
ACCCCATCCCCACCCGCTCACTACCCACCCACCTCCCACCCCCCGCAACCCCACCTCCTCATCCAACATGTCTCTGGGAGTTTTTATTCTCTCTACCCATTTCACTCTGTCTTAATCGGGAGATGGACGGCAAATTCGTGGGTCCTGTCTTTCAAACGACCTGACAGTATTAAAACTGTACAATGTCAGTTCACTTTTCTGAAAGTGTGTTGTTTGTTTGTGTGTTAGCTTTGTTCGTTTATTTTCTTAAATGCCTTTTCCCTACTGTCTCTCGAGAGTCCGATTTAGTTTTAGTAACAGTTTTTACGGCGCTTGCAATACATTAAGGTCATATGATAAGTGCCGAAGATTAGAGGTGTTGTTACAAGAGAGTAACAAACACAAAATAGAAGGAGGGGAGATAAAGAGGATAGATGTTTGATAGGAAAGAAGGAACAAACCACACCAGAGCACCCGCCAACCACACACGCTCTCTGGAGAGTCCGATCTACGTGCAGATAACACACCGCGCTGTCTTGCTTAACACCATCGTCGTATGCCTAAATATGCTCGCCCACCTGCACAAAAACGTCGTTTTATCGTTGTGTCATTCTGTCGTTGTGTTGTGTCGTGTCGTTGTGTGGTCAAGTGTCTTGTCGTGTCATGTCACTGTGATGTGTCGTTGTGTCGTTTTGAAATTGTGTCGTATCATTGTGTCCAGTCGTTGTGTAGTGTCGTGTCGTATCTCTGTGTTGTGTCGTGTTGTTGTGTTGTGTCGTGTCATTGTGTCGTGTCGTCGTGATGTCGTGTCGTTGCGTTGTGTCGTTGTGTTGTGTTGTGTCCTTGTGTAGTGCTGTGTCCTTGTGTTGTGTTGTCGTGTTGTGTCGTGTTGTTGTGTTGTGTCTTGACATTGTGTTGTGTCGTGTCGTGTCGCTGTATTGTGTCTTGTCGTCATGTTGTTGTGTCATTGTGTCCTTGTGTTGAGTCGTGTCGTTGTGTGGTCGCCAGGTGTCTGTGCCACTCACTCCAC
>NW_004797436.1:1118350-1119705 GCF_000002075.1 Aplysia californica
GGAACATCACTTCACTGGAGTCCGTCTGACCATACTCATTTGACTATTAGGCTTTCAGTTTTTGAGCTCGTTCAACCCAAAACATCACAGGCGTTTTTGTTGCTGTTCGGTTTGGTTTTTTTTGTGTGTGTGAATACCTTTTGATTCCACTTACTTTGAGACTTGAGATTTTAAATTATATTTGACAAATCTCATGTGTTTTGTATTCGAGCAATATTATTTTTCCAACGTTACAGGTAGATGAGAAAGGTCAAATCTTCCTGCACGGGTCACTTTTGTTCAGCGCGTCCATCTGAGGTTAAAGTTACTGTACAGATCTGCAACATATTATTATTTCTTTATAGTTTTCTCTTCTACCTTCTTCGTTCCGACAAGCAATACTGCCTTCTGATCACGTGATAATCGGACATTTCCCAAGCAGAAAAACATGATGCGAGGACAGAGACCTTAGCCTAACAGAACGAGAAGGGAAAAATCAGCTTTCTCTTATATCTTCAAAGTAGAAAGTCGGACGTCATGATGCGAGCCTCACTGTTTTTAGTAAGGTTTTTCGGCGCTCGAAACTGCATAAGGTCTTATGAACGACAAGGGGTGGATGTCAACTGAGAAATCCTTACAGGGACTCAGGCTTACTCTGCTCACCTCTCAAGCTTCAACAGCATAAAGTCTGCTTCGGCTTTCAAGGCACCTCGTAAATAACAGTTCACATGAGAGTGACAAACATATTAAAAGAAGTAGAGGAAAAATTATGATAGTAAGGATCAGGAAAGAAAAAGTAGCAGTCCCCTGTTGCAGTTCAGGCACAGTTATGAGTATGACATTGATGAATCAGCCCATTTACAATTACAATTCTACTGTGCATAAGAACACGGTTAATGTACCCCCTTTGGGAATGGCCTAAAAACACTTCAGTCCGTATCACCGCCCCCGTGGGGGGGGGGGGGGGGGTAATTTGACGATTAGGGTTTCAGTTTTTGAGCTCCTACAACACCAAACAGCATAATATGTGGGTTTTTGTTATTGTTGGGGTTGTTAGTGTGAATAATTTTGATTCCACTTACTTTGAGCTTTGAGATTTTAAATATGTGACAAATCTCATGTGTTTTTTTATGTCTTTGTTCCAATGTCCCTGTCTCTGTTTCTTTGTCTCTCTGTCTCTGTCTCTGTCTCTGTCTCTATCTCTGTCTTTCTTTCTGTCTCTGTATCTCTCTGCCACTGTTTTTTTTTGTGTCTTTGTCTCTGTCTCTACCTCGGTCCATTTCTCTAGCCCTCTCTCTCGCTCACTTTATCTCTCTCTTTCTCTATCTATCTATCTATCTATCTATCTATCTATCTATCTATCTATCTATCTATCT
>NW_004797436.1:1120427-1122389 GCF_000002075.1 Aplysia californica
CTCTCTCTCTCTCTCTCTCTCTCCTCTCTTTCTCTCTCTCTCTCTACCGAGATAATCGAAAAAAAATTTCCCCCACTCAAGAATCGAACTCGGGTCTTGTGCATAGGACAGCGATGTGCCAGGCCGCAACAGCACCGACGACGGTAAAGTTTTCTCTGAAGTCCACAAATAACTAGTTTTAGGGGTTTTTTTATAGTAGATTTTTACTCACACTGCATAAGGTCATATTATGAGCGCCAGAAGATTAGAGGTGTTACAAGAGAGTAACAAACATAAAAAAAGAAGGAGGGGAGATAAGGACGATAGATGCTTGATAGGAAAGAAAAAGCAGACCACTCCAGATCACCCGCCAACCACCCACACAAATAACTAACTACATCTACAGGGGATATGTTTTTTGCACTAGCAGGCCCAACTGGGAGCGCTTTTTGTTTTGGGTTTTTTGTGGGATTTTATTCTTTTCGACTTGCGAGCAGGGACTCAACATTTGCATCAACATTTTTCACATCATAAAAACACGATCTATCTCTGAAGCGGCCATTGTGTCCTCCCCAAGCACACGATAAAAACTTTATGCAAAAATTTACCGGAAAATCGAACGTCCGCTTTCACAGACTGGTCCCCGGGGACGCTTCTCGCGGAATATTAAAAATGGCGAGATCCCGCGAGAGTTGGGGCCAGACGGTGGTACACACAGACGGCAAGATGGCGGACAGGGAGCCCGTGTCTACAGACACCAGTGGCGTCACTTCCGCTACAGCTACTTCCGTCAGGGGCGACAACCGCACCCCCTACCCTGCCCTGCCCTGGAGCTCAGCCACATTCGACTTTAGTATTCGACATCTTGTCAGTTTGTTAGTGTTTGAGCGCTTAATCGGCTGCTTGCACTGTATGCTTTCCGGGAAGCTGAGAATGTTTCGGAGTGTTCTATGGTCTGCTGGGGTAATAATATAGTGTAAAGCGCATAGAGCCTGCTGCTGAGCGGGGATATGCGCTATACAAATGCTATCTATTATTATTATTATTATTATTATTCACGATTATTCTGCTATTCACAGTAATTCAAAGCGTGGCAGAGACATTCGACTGCCATGTGGTTGTTACAGATAATGGAGTTACGTCTCCTGTTTCACAACCCGTCGTAAAACTAGAGAATGTTCTGTAATAATATGTGAGATCACTGAGGTAAATTCAGAAATACTTTGAGAGGGGGGGGGGGGGTTGTTCGTTTCAGTAGAGGTTTTATGGTGCTCGCAACTGCATTATGTCATATGAGCGCCAAGGGCTGGACGTCTACAGAGAAGTCTTTACAGGGAACCAGGCTTACTCTGCTCACCTCGCTAGCTTCAACACCACAAAGTCTGCTTCGACTATCAAGGCACCCAGGAAATAGAGGGTCACACGAGATTGACAAAACATGCAAAAGAAATAGAGGGGAAATGGCGATAATAAGGATTAGAAAAGAAAAAGTAGCAGTTCCCTGTTGCAGTTCAGGCACAGCTAGGAGATGACATTGATGAATCAGCCCTTTTACAATTTACAATTCTACTGTGCATGTTAATGTCCCCCCTTTGGGAATGGCCTAAAGACACTTCAGTCAGTAGCACCGCCAGGGGTGTTCAGATAATGGAGTTTCGTCTCCTATTTCACAACCCGTCGTAAAACTAGAGAATGGTATATTTGTGAGATCATTGTGGTAAATTCAGAAATCTTTTGTACCTGATGATTGCGAGACAGGGTGACCAGTGGAGCTAACAAAAGGTATCATAAAACGCTTCCCCCTGTTCAAAACAACCACAATTCGCACACGGTATTCGAATAGCACAAATAATGACTTCACTCTTCGAAGCGTGGGTGAAGTTTGGTTGCCTCTAGGGCGCCCGGCGCTAGGCACAGATACAGGGACCAGTGATCTCCCCTGTCTGTTGGAGGTAGAATTTCCTGGTGACATCACACCACTCC
>NW_004797436.1:1122513-1123759 GCF_000002075.1 Aplysia californica
GATTTTATTATTTTTTGTATGTCAGCACTTTAGCAAGACATTTCAAAATAGCAAATATTGTCCTTCCCCATTGAGGAATCTAAATCATTTAGGAGTCGGGCAGCTTATATCTCGCTAGTCACGGTCAACACGGGTTGAATGAGACGCATCGCCCGAGCAGACAGACAGTCCATCTATGTGCATGTTGCGCACATTAAAAAACCTTTGTTGGTCTAAAATCGATAAGCGTAGGCTTCGGCCGCCACCCGGGCAAAATTCAAAATTTCCTACCCTCTGAAATATGTTTAATGTGTCCCGCGCACTCCTATGACGTTATGCAGTTGCGAGCGCCGTAAAACACTTACCAAATATAAAAAAAAGACAATCCATGAACTGACTCACCTGTGATGGGTCTCGAACTACAATCTTGTGTGCACAACAGCGGATAGCCTACCTGTGTCCTGGTGTGTGTGAGTGTGTGTGTCTACTGGTGAGTCACGTGTGTCCGTTGAGCATCCATGGTGGGGGAGAGAGACAGAAGTGACCACCTCGGTGTGTTTGCGTGAGTGGTCACCGTGTGATGTCATCCAACTGTACAGGAGGTGGTGGTGGTGGGGGGTCGTCTGAGGAAAGGGGTGGCCAGGGAAGCTTGGTTACATATACATATATTTGTTGTTTTAGTAAGGTTTTTAGTTTTTGGAAAGAGTTTTATGGCACTTGCAACACAATAAGGTCATATAAGTGCCGAAGAATAGATGTGTTACAAGATAGTAGCATACACAAAACAGAAGGAGGAGAGATAAAGACGATAGATGTTTGAAAGGAAAGAGGAAGCAAAACACACCAGAGCACCCGCCAACTACCCACTTAGTAAAGTTTTACGGCGCTTGCAACAGCATAAGGTCGTATGAGCGCCAAGGGGTGGATGTTAACAGAGAAGTCCAAACGGGGACTCGGGCTTACTCTGCTTACCTCTCTAGCCTCAACAGTACAAAGTCTGCTTCGACTATCAAGGCACCACGGAAATAGTAGTTCACATGAGGGTGACAAATATAATAAATACAAAAGAAGAAGAGGAAAAAATGACGATAGTAACGATAGCGAAAGATAAAGCTGCAGTTCCCCCTATGTTGTTTTCTCACAGTACGAGCATGACTTCGATAAATCAGCTTATTTACAATTCTACTGTACAAAAGAACATGTTAATATCCCCCCTTTGGGAATAACCTAATATGACACTTCAGTCAGTAGCTCTGCCCTGGGGGGG
>NW_004797436.1:1126746-1127857 GCF_000002075.1 Aplysia californica
GAGAGGTGATCAGAGTAAGCCTGATTCCCTGTAACGACTTCTCTGTCGACATCCACCCCTTGGCGCTCATATGACCTTATGCAGTTATGAGTGACGAAAAAACTCTAGCCAAACAGAAAAAAACAAACACAAGGCGCATGTTAGGAGGCGAACTCTGACGCTGCTTGTCAGGACCAACCCGGGCTGAGAGGGATATAAAATGCCAGTACAAAGACCGAGATACTGGATAAAAATGTTTCCTTCTCGGGAATCAAACTCGGTTCTTCTGTGTGCGTCAACGAGGCACCTCACCGCTACACCACTTTATATCGGGTAGGGGTAGGGGTAGGGGTAGGAGTAGGAGTAAGGGAAGTAGTAGGGGAAGGATTGCAGGATTGTAGGATAGTAGGGAGGTATAGTAATCGTAGGGGCCCAAACCGGATTATCCCAAAACATCGCTGGCGTATTTAGTGTGTCTGTTCCTTGGTATTGTCTTTTCTTGTTTTTCTATTCATTTAGCCATTTTCTCGCTTGTTTTACCTCTGACAGCAAGTAACCCCCACCTTCTTCAATCGTGAATATCCCGACTTCTATTCAAGATAGATGCGTATTTTTCACCAAAACAAGGTAATAAACAAACTGTAAGGTGATAGCAACAACTTTACATGATCCAATACTGACGAGCGTCTGATTCAAACGTATCGTAACACAATTCTTCTCTTACAGGTAGAGTTTTGTAATTCTGAAAAGATCTTCCGGTATTCAGAAAGAACAATTTAATTCTGTGGATACCTTGATAACGACTCCGACTTATCTTACAATTTTTATAAAACAGAGAGAACATTTACTGGTTTCTGACCTCATGGTTCAAAAACTCAAAAAGACTAAAAACATCAGATAAAACTTTGTAATTCTGTTTGTTTTAGTAGGGTTTTGCGGCGCTCGCAACTGCATAAGGCCATGTGAGCGCATTTTTTAATTCTGAAATAGCGACTAGCTGAACTGTCCACTGAGAAGACTGTAGATAGATCATTAGCCATTGTGTGACCGGCGCCTCTCGGCTACAGAGACATGATCTGCCGCACTCTAAGCATTTCAACGAACACCAATCGATCCTCCACCCCCACCCTCC
>NW_004797436.1:1128291-1130197 GCF_000002075.1 Aplysia californica
ATCAGGATACAGGTGAACCCACAAACACTCTCTGACCCTACATCAGGATACAGGTGAACCCACAAACACTCTCTGACCCTACATCAGGATACAGGTGAACCCACAAACACTCTCTGACCCTACATCAGGGTATAGATGAACCCACAAACACTCTCTGACCCTACATCAGGGTACAGGTGAACCCACAAACACTTTCTGACCCTACATCAGGGTATAGGTGAACCAACAAAAACTTTCTGACCCTACATCAGGGTATAGGTGAACCAACAAAAACTTTCTGACCCTACATCAGGGTATAGGTGAAGAAACAAACATTTTCCACCTTTCCCTATCCCGGGCTAGCTGCTTGAAATTATTCCATGTCTTCCAACTTTTCTGTATATCAATTTCTGTGACTCTTTCCCAGTTTCCATGTGGCCTTCCCTCTGATCTCTCTCACCCTGCAGATTCCAATCCCACACGTTCTATGTAATGCAGCTTCCTGACCTCCTGAGAGTATGTCCAATCCTTCCTGACCTCCTGAGAGAATGTCCAATCCTTCCTGACCTCCTGAGAGTATGTCCAATCCTTCGCCACCGCCTTCTTCCTACCTCATCTCTGACTGGGATCTGTCTTGTTTTCCTTAACACTTCCTCTGTGGTGACCATGTCTGTCCATCTGATCTTCAGTAACTTTCTCAGACACGTGTTTAAGAACACCTGGATCCTCTTTAGGCAAGTCTGTGATGCATTCCATGTCTCACATCCATACAACAGGACATTGGAGTTGGTGAAAACGGTGAAATGGCATACGTTTAACGCCCCTTTCAATATGGTTAGGTAATTTAAAAGGACCTCCGAGTTCAATGCCCATCTCCGAAAGGACCGAGCCAAGTGGGAAATTCGTGTAAAGTGCCATTCCCAAAGACACAACGTCGGACCGAGCTGAGGCTCGAACCCCTGAACATACAATCTCACGCTTACGAGTCCGTTAGCCTAACCACTAGGCCACCGACGCCACTCATTGAAGTTGAGAATCCTCAGCTTTTTCGGGACTACGATCAGCCAGCTCTGACTTCATCCCCAACGGAAGGTATTGATCTCAGACCGGCAGATAGCCCGCGGCCCCTGGTTGTGACTGGCTCCTGTTTCCTCCCGTCTCTCGTGTCGTGAGGCGGACATGTCACCTATCTACGTCGCCCATTGTCCTCCTCGTCAATCCCCTCTCCCCCCCCCCCTGGCAAACAGGTGTATCATTTCCGTTCTCCTGGCGATAAATGAGCGACAGTGTCTCCATTCACTTTCTCTTCTCAGCTCAAACAAAGCAAAGCTAGCGATACGTTCTACAGTCCACCTAGTGTCGAGGAGAGCGTGGGTGTCTTATGTTTGTTTTAGTAAGAGTTTTCCTATTTTCTTTTTTTTCTTTTTGAGTTTAGTTTAAGTAAGAGTTTTACAGCTCTTGCAACACAAAAAGGTCATATTAGTGTCGAAGATTAGAAGTGTTACAAGAGAGTAACATACACAAAAAAAGAAGAAGGGGAGATAAGGATGATAGATGTTTGATAGGAAAGAAGGAGAAAACCACACCAGAGCACCTGCCAACCACCCACGTCAAGGAGAATGCGGTTGCCTTAGACCGGTGGACGTTTTACACAGGGCCATCATTATGGAATGCATAGTCAAGGGGGAATGGGAGCTGGTTGATTGTACAGGTGATTGTCTTGTACATGTGGTCGCTAGAGCAGGTTCTAAAGCGCGTCATTACACGTTTCACGGAGAGACTTCCGAGGACACCCTGGGATCTGAATATATATATTATCTTTTTTTTTTTTGTAGAGGTGTTACAAGAGAGTAACAAACATTAAAAAGGGGGAGATAAGGACGACAGATGTTTCTTAGGAAAGAAGAAGCAAACCACACCAGAGCAC
>NW_004797436.1:1130297-1132375 GCF_000002075.1 Aplysia californica
ATATATATATATATATCTGCCCTGGCTGGAACATCGTCCAGCTCCCCAGATGAACGGGGCTCGAAATAGACGTTTGCTTTATGGACATACACGGTGATTTTTAAAGTAGATATTTTTACGCTCCCCCCACACTAAAAAAAAACCCCCAAACCAAGCCTAACAAAAACAAAACAAAACAAAACCCGACGCCAGACCTATGTAGAGAGCTTTTTTATTTGGTTTTAGTTACTGCTTACCGCACTTGCAACACAAAAAGGTCATGCAAGAGCCGAAGATTAGAGGTGTTACAAAAGAGTAAAAAGACATAAAAAAGAAGGAGGAAAGATCAAGACAATAGTAGTTTGATAGGAAGGAAGGAGCAAACCACACCAGAGCACCCGCCAACCACCCACTATGTAGAGAGCTGGGTGTGCGATGTACCTGACTTCCTGAAAACTGACAAATGGTACAGACTTTTTTTTTGCTTAGCGTGGTTCCAACATCATATACTTCGAGGTATTTGATTTTAGTTTTAGTAGAGGTTTTACGGTGCTCGCAACTGCATAAGGTCATGTGACCGCCATGGCGCAAGAAGATTGAGGTGTTACAAGAGAGTAACAAACATTTAAAAAAGAAGAAGGGGAGATAATGACGATAGATGTTTCATAGGAAAGAAGAAGAAGCAAACCAGACCAAAACACCCGCCAACCACCCACAGGTATATTTGAACTTGCTTTCAACTTGATTTCGACATCAAATTATGACGCTACGATAAATAAAATTTGCGAGGCATTGTGGTGGAATCAGGCTCTCGTCAATTTTTGGGCATGTGGAGTTATTGGAATAATCTTAAAGCTTGTTCACTTGTCTTTATTTGGATGTAAAAAAAATCCATTTATCTTGAATACAGGTCGAGATGTTTGAGAATGAAGGAGGTGGGGGTCACCTGTTTTCAGAGGTAAAATGAGTGAAAAAACGGTGGCCAAAGATTAGTTATTTCCTTAGCTTAAGAGTCCGTGGTAACTGAAAATTTACATTTTTTGTTCCTTTAATCAACGTTTTTCAGAACAATCCACACAGAAATGAGTTCTTTAATGGGCATGAAAAGTGTTGAGCCAAAAAACAAAAATTTGATAAAAATTCACACACCTGCGGGAAAATGCAAGTTTTTTCACTTTGATTATTTTGACGAGAGCCTGGTTCCACCACGCTGCCTCACATTTTAATGTCCGCCGGTGACAAACCACGCTTCTCGAGCGCACTCTCATCAACCTCTTTTGTTTGTTTTGTTTTTGTTAGTTTGTTTGTTTGTTTGTTTGAGTAGAGAGATGCACATCGACCTCATAATGGCCATACGGTGGAGGGAAAATGTAAGACAGACAGACGGAAACTACAGGGAAAGTACAGGAGTCGGACCCACAAGTGACACCTTCCAACCATCCACACAGACAAAAACAACAGAGGGAAAGTACAGAAGTAGGACCTACCAGTGACACCGTCCAACCACCCGCCAGTAACCTCTCATAAGGCAGAAGCCTATCCCTCATGTGTAGACGACCAATGCTGTCCCTCAATCTCTCTTTTTTTTTTTTTTTGGTAAGTGTTTGACGGCGCTAGCAACTGCATAAGGCCATAATAATGAGCGCGCAGGAAACATCAAACATTTTTCAAATTGTAGGAAATTTAGAATTTTGACCGGGTGGAGGTCGAAGCCTACTCTTATCGATTTTGGACCACCAAGGGATCATTAACGTGCGCAAATTGCACTTGGACCTTCGAGATTTTTCGCTCTTTTCCGAGAAGGCTAGGTGTAGATCTTTCCTACCAGAAGATCAGGGGTGTGACTGCAGTAAGAAGGAGCCAAGGAGTAGCAGTAGAAAGGCTGCCGAGAGAGTCAGGAGCCCAGAGGAGGGGACAAAAGAGGTGAGGGGTGGGGGGAGAAAGTGGAGACGAAAGCAGACAACAGAATATTGCTAGGGAGAAGGAAAGAAGGTGAAATGAGACCATTTTAAAGGAGAAAATTTGTCTGTCGCTATACGGATTCGAACACGAGACCTTTGATTGAGAGGCAAACACCTTAACCTCTAGACCACCAGAGC
>NW_004797436.1:1135129-1135935 GCF_000002075.1 Aplysia californica
CACCTCTCTAGCTTCAACAGCACAACGTCTGCTTCGACTATCAAGGGACCCCGGAAACAGCGCGTCACAAGAGTGTGGCAAACATACAAAAGAAGTAGAGGGAAAATGACGATAGTAAGGATTAGGAAAGAAAAGGCAGCAGTTCCCTGTTGCAGTTTAGGCACAGTAATGAGCATGACACTGATGAATCAGCCCATTTACAATTACAATTCTACTCTGCATAAGAACATAGTAATGTCCTCCCCCTTTTGAAATGACCTAAAGAGACTTCAGTCAGTAGCACGTCCGCCCTAGGAGGTAACACTTCTGTGTGACATGACATCGGGCACAATGTGGAGCCATTGGTACATGTCGTGTTATCTTCTGATGACAAAAATAGTGGGTGGTTGGCGGGTGCTCTGGTGTGGTTTATTCCTTCTTTCCTGTTTTAAAACAAATCTTCCTTCTCTCACCTCCTCCTTTTTTTGTTTGTTATTCTCTTGTAACACCTCTACTCTTCGGCACTTATATGACCTTATTGTGTTGCAAGAGCCAGAAAACTCTTACTAAAACTAAATAAAAATACCCAAATATCTGGAGGTCGAGGTATTTGCGACTGATCGAAGTGTCAGTGACCAGCCGGTGTCAGATGTAACACTACTGTAAGACTGCTGTCAAAAGTTTGGTGACTTCACAGACTGAGTGTCCTTACGAACTGCAAAATTTACATTTTCCGAGCTTTTGATCAACGGGTTGTTCTTTTCGGTAGTAAAGTCGACTCAAATGTGTTTTAAATTATCAAAAAAGGCGTTGACCCCTCTGCCGCC
>NW_004797436.1:1138072-1139609 GCF_000002075.1 Aplysia californica
ATCTATCTATCTATCTATCTATCTATCTATCTATCTATCTATCTATCTATCTATCTATCTATCTATCTATCTGTCTGTCTATCTATCTATCCCTCTCCATATATACCGGGTGTCCCCAAAAAAGTATACACATGATAAAATCAAACACTACTAAGTACTATATTTAATTTGTATACTTTTTTGGGACACCCTGTATATAAATAATATTATATTTCTCCCTACCTCGTTCCTTCTGTCACTCCTATACCTCCCCCACCCGCCCAGTCCTACCCTCCAGGCGTCGGTTAAAGCAAGACCCACTTCCCCACAATACACCCAAGCCCCGGGGTTCCAGTCTCTCGGAAGAAAATTACGTCATAAAACTGGAAACGCTGGATAATTGCCTCCCTTTGAGGGGATCATTTCGCTGTTTATTCGCGGGGAACACAGGGAAACATCGACTGCGCTAAGCGAATACCTCATCTCGATGGTAGCGATCATCACAGTATCTATCCGGAGATGTCTCCGACGGAGATAGACCAATCAAAATGGTTTGTGCCTCTAGACCAAGTTTTAAAAATCAGGGGGGGGGGGGTTTACAGGGGGAGAGGGGGCACCCTGTTTTAACCCTTAAATTGATATTTTGAAGTTAGGTTTGAAATTTTAATGAAAATAATTGATTTGCGACAGTGTTAGTGGCTTTTATACGTGTGTTCTGCAGCTAACAATACGCAGTTTGACCCACAAAGCAGTGCATCTGTGTGCGGTAGTGTGTCTTCGAATAGTTCCTGGATGCTCGCCGGAGACGTCTCCGAATATCTTCTGCCAGCGATTATGATATCGATGCGGCCCGCAGGCGATAACAAATTCGCTCACAAACTTATTGAATGCTACGTTCTATCGTTTAAAAAAAAAATCAAATTCGAAAACAGAGTATCAAAAATTACGAAAATTACTCGCGTGAGACTCTTTTTCCTGCTGGATTTAGAAAATCACCCAAAAAAAGTTTAGTATTTTTTTTACCACGATTGCATCATGTAGTCTAGTATTTTTTTATCACAAAGAGGACGGACAACTGTCAGTTTTAGCCTAACTGATCTTGTGTTATAGGTCTAAACCCCCAAAGTTAGAATTGGGACAGACGAGCTGTGACGAAAAATCCTTTTGAAGTTTACCGCCGCGCTTGATTAAACCTTGCCAGAAGAATTTAAAAAAACAATAATTATAGCTGCTAAAAATGTATTTGATTTTCGGAATCAGCGTACTAAAAATCAGCGGAGTGGTTCGAACGAAAACTGATTTGCTGCCACATTTTAAACTTTGGCAAACTTCGTTTTTTTATTGTCAATTTTGAATCTGAAGTCATGTATCAAGTTCACCCTCTGCGTTGTACATCTGACGTCACAGCTGCTAAGCCGACACACTGCACACTGCACCAAGGTTGCCATTTTTAGTTTTTTACCTCTATTTTTTTTTCTTTTTTTTTTCATTTTCTTTTTTTTATTTTTTTTATTTATTTTTTTTATTTATTTATTTATTTATTTATTTATTTCATTTA
>NW_004797436.1:1139888-1141385 GCF_000002075.1 Aplysia californica
CCCCCCCCTCCTCATGTACATAGATAATTATACATGTGCATATTATTATTGACACAAAGCAAGTCAAGCGGCAAGAGTTCAACCTTAATAATTTTAATATTGTTTTTTGATTGAGCGCGAGGTTGTTTTTTTTCTTCCAAACTATGCCTGAGTGTAGTGTCTAGCTTATCAAGAATCTAGAGATTGCATTATAATTGCCCTTTGGCTTTCAAGTCTATTGTTTGGCCGGGGCCAAATGGAGCGGAACTCACCATTGAAAATGTTTTACTGGGCCGAAGTAAAGAACCAGCCATTAACACAAAAGAAGTAAGAATAAATAATTAATATAAGGCAGATACAAATTTTTAAGCTTTTTTTTCGTCCCATTTTGTGGAATATTTTTGAAAGTCTAGTTTCTTTAAAATCTGGATGGCAACGCCGCACTGCACCGAGGCAAGGCACCGATATTCCCTTTATTGAGATATGGGGAGCTACAGATCTTATGAATATCTTTGGACGATATAAGTCCAGAGACTACAGTAACAAATCATTAAGTTTTAGTAAGAGTTTTACGGCACTTGCAACATAATAAGCTCATATAAGTGCCGAAGATTAGAAGTGTTACAAGAGAGTAACAAACACAAAAAAGAAGGAGGAGAGATAAGGGCGATAGATGTTTGATTGGAAAGAAGAAGCAAACCACCCCAGAGCACCCATTAACCGCCCGCGCGATTAAATCCAGAAGAGACTGCTGTAACAAGTCATTAAAAGAGGGCGAACGAAGAACTTGTATCGTTTGCAAACAGTTTCATCATGATGCAACTAAAGACTTTTGTGATTGAAATTAAATAATAATAATCTCATAACAAGAGTGTGAGTGAACATATTTCGCTAAGTAAGCCTTTTGTCCAAATGACCCTTAATGTTTACTTGGATATCAAGACAAAATGTAACGTCTGGGCTAGCTGTATTCGATACTATAACAAACAAATAAAATAGTAAAATACTGTCGGTGGGTGGTTAGCGGGTGCGCTGGTGTGGTTAGCTCCTTCTTTCCTGTCAAACATGTATCGTCATTATCTCCACTCCTTCTTTTTTGTGGTTGTTACTCTCTTGTAACACCTCTAATCTTCGGCAATTATGTGACTTTATTGTGTTGCTAGTGCCGTAAAACACTTACTAAAACAAACAAAATACTGTTGCTATTTCCCAGCCCAGCCTTTATGTGTGGTGTCGGTGGTTAGGTTAAGCTTGTGGTCGCCGGTAAACTGCAAGAAGTAATCTCTCTCCATCTTTCTCTCCCTTTCCTTCTTTTTATATCTTTCTCTCTCCGTCTCCGTCTCTCCGTCTCTCCGTCTATCTCTGCCCCTCCCTCTCTATCTCTCCATCACTCTTCCGACCATCTCTTTCTCCCTCACTCTACCTCACCCCCCCCTCACCTCCCTCTCCCTCTCCTTTTCCCTCCTCCTATCTTCCCTCTCTCTCCTCCATCCTCCGTCTCTTCCTTCCTCGGACAAG
>NW_004797436.1:1146686-1152529 GCF_000002075.1 Aplysia californica
GGTTTGGAAGTTTTACCCAAAGAAGATTTGTTTATTTCCGGCGGAAGAGCAATTTTTATATCATGGAAAACGAACTTTGTCTTGAACACAGCTTTGAAATGACGAAAGGGAAAATCGTAAACGGCCGATAGTGTTTTCTATTTTTCTAAAAAAAATTTAGGCGAATGCAAGCACTTACTGATTTGATAGAAACTAAGCTTGGTCTTTGAACTACCTTCAGAAATTTTTCATGGTTGTACGTTCCGTAGTTGTTTTTTTTCAGCTATAGAAAACAACCATCAACATTACGCAATTATCTATTATCTATTTGTGGGGCCCGAATTTTGCTATTCAAAGGGTTTTTTAATGGCTGCTTCGATCGACATGCAGTTTTTGCCAAAAGATTCTTTAAAATATTCTGCAGATCATGACACCCTTCGGGGTTTTTTTTCAGTTTTGAGACAGTTTTGCTGCAAAAAGCTATTTTTTTTATTTCGCCCATCGCTTTTGTAGGCCGACGCTTGTGTCTCTATAATTTTAGAAAATCCGTCAGGGTTGTTTATTTCAAGTCGTACTTCCGTTCGATACTCGATACTATCGCGCATTGTCGTGAAGTACTGAGCACTATTAAGTGTGCGACCCGTATAAATCTAGCCTCATGTTTTCTTTTTTTACCAATGACTTTCAGTTGATGTTATTGCACTGATCATTCCTTTCATCGAAAGGGGCCCCAGCTAGTGTAATATATAGATGTGGGCTAAATGCTTTCTGTGGAAACGCGCCCATGACTATAACGCCAGAGTTTGAGGCCAGGAATTTTGGGACGTTCCAGAAAGATCAAAGGAATTTGTCGCTTTGAACGATAGTGAGGATTGTATTTTGAGATGTCGCCGAAACTAAACCTGAAACTTCATTTTTATCGAAAATAAAATTACATGAAATTTAGAAAAATAAACCTTTTTACACCCTAAGTATCAAGGTCTTTGCTTTAAAATGATTCAAAAAATCTTTAAGGAATTATTTTTAGGCCATATCGGCGTCGACGAAATACGTCAAATATCTAGACAAACAGAAGGAATCTTTACAAAGTCGGATGGAAACTTTCTTTCCTCGGTAACCCCCCACATTATAATTACATGCCAATAAAAAGAGAATGTTCTTGTTATTTCGGGTAAACCCAGTGCGCATGGATATTTAGACATCACAAATAGTTAGAAGAGTTGCGCATCTTCTAGTTTCGCTTCTGAAAAGTTGTTTTTTTTTCCTGAATGTCGTTCTACCTTCTTCTCTTCCAATTCGTACCGTTCAAACCAATAAATATGAACTGTTCCTAATTGAATTTAAGTTCTTCATTCTGCTCTGCGAAGTATTTTTTTGAGTTTACAGTAAGTAAACTACAGGTTTTCTGTTACCAAGTGATCGAGCACTATCGTTTTTTAAATTTTAATTTGTCCCCAAAGTCAACAAAAATTTAAAACCCGTTTTCTCAAAACTTCACCTTTGGATCCTTGTGCACTTTCAAATGCCATAACTTTTTACAGAACGCTCCAATTGCATTCAAATAAAGTGTAAAATGCTCGGAATTATGTGCTTTTCAAAACATGCAAAAAAAGTCAATTTTGAAAATTTGAACCATGTGAAGGCTTTTCTCAGAGCCACATAAAATTAGTGTTGGTAAAAGTAACTAAATTGAATGGGTACAAGTTATATTTTTATTATGATTTTTATGATTTTTTCTTTTTATGATTATTTTAATTACGATTATGTTTGTGATTATGATTATTATTACCCTTTTTATTGTTACTTTTATTGTTATTGTTATCATTATATTCTTCTTATTCTTATTCTTCTTCTTCTTATTATTATCATTATTATTATTATTATTATTTTTATTATTATTATTATTATTATTATTATCATTATTATTATTATTGTTATCATTCTTTAGGGAGCGTAGATCTTTCATACTCCAGGTGTAGAAAGCGCTTACAAGAACGTGCGTGTGAGCAGAGGGGGGGGGGTGTTGGGAGGGGGGCTGGGGATAGGGGGGAGTGGATATAGGAGTTTGAGGAAGGTTTATAAAGGTGTAAAATTCTTTAAAAATAATAGCGCTTCTATTTATTGGCGGACTCTCTGTCGCCTGTCGTGCGCGCGCGTGTGCGTGTGCGTGTGTGTGTGAATGTGTGTGTGTGTGTGCGTGTGTTTGTGTGGGTGTGTGTGTGTGTGGGAGAGGGGATGGGGGAGAGGGGGAGGTCGGCAATAAACACCTGAAGGAACTGTCATGGGGGCAAGTGCCATCCCCTCCGCACCCCCCCCCCCCTTAAGTGTCTGATACGTGGGGAGGAGAAGGATGGGAACAATCTCCTCGCTCACTTCCCTTAGTTTTTAGCTTTAGTAAAAGTGTTACGGTATTTGAAACACAATAAGGTCATATAAGTGCCGCACAATAGATGGGTTACAAGAGAGTAACGTACACAAAAAAGAAGGAGAGATAAAGACGATAGATTATGTTTGATAGGAAAGAAGGAGCAAACCACATCAGATCGCCCGCCAACCATCCACCCACCCACCCCTTTCTCCCGGACTCAGCTGATAGTTTGCTACATCCGAACTAAACAGGAGATTTTAAAACAGAGCGATGAGATGACGCAAGATGGTTCCTCGGTGTGTGTGTGTGTTGTTGTTTTTTACCGGAATGACAGCTTTGTCTTGGAAAACCAGAGCCCTGTGTAGGAAATGGTGAAATGTCGCTGATGGTATACTTCTCTCTGTAGCTGCTTTAAAAAGACATAATTGTCGGATTGGAATCTACACGGTAAAAATTCAAGGGGAAGGCCATATGGAACCTGGATAAGAGTCACAGAAATGAAAAGTGGAAAGTCATGGAATATCATCAAGAGGTTATCCCACGATAAAGAAAGGTGGAGAGTGTTTGTTGGTGGCCTATATCCTGATGTAGGGTGAGAGAGGCCATGGCGATGAAGCGAGGGGTAAAGCGTTGGACTGGAATCCACAGAGTAAGAGATCAAGAGGAAGGCCACTTGGAATCTGGAGAATGGTCACGGAGAACGTAGTGTAGAGCACATGTCAGAGACACAGAATTAATTTTAGTAGAGTTTTTACAGCGCTCGCAACTACATAAGGTCATATGAGCGCCAAGGGGTGAATGTCAACAGAGAAGTCCATACAGAGATGCAGGCTTGCTCTGCTCACCTCTCTAGCTTCAACAGCACAAAGTCTACTTCGACTATCGTGGCACCCCGGAAAGAGCGGGTCACAAGAGTGTGACAAACATACAAGAGAAGAAGAGGAAAAATGACGATAGTAAGGATTAGTAATGAAAAGGCAACAATTCCCTATTGCATTTCAGGTACAGTAATGAGCATGACATTGATGAATCAGCTCATATACAATTCTACTGTGCTTAAGAACATGTTAATGCCCCCCCCCCCCCCTTGAGGTATCACCTAAAGACAATTCAGTCAGTAGCACCGTCCCTGGGGGTAAGAGACACAGAGAACGATGAGTACAGAACATGTGAGAGACACAGAGAACAACACCCACGAGTCGGCTTCCTTACCTGAGTGAGTGTATCCGTGATCCTCCCCCTCTCTCTCTCTCTCTCTCTCTCTCTCTCTCTCTCTCTCTCTCTCTCTCTCTCTCTCTCTCTCTCTCTCCCTCTCCCACGCGTCGTGGGCCGAGCGCTCTCGTGTCTCCACCACCAGCACACCGCACAGTTGTTGCCCTTGGACACACACTGGGTACTGGTCATTGAGCACTGGTCCCTGGTCACTGTGCATTTGGCACTGGTCATAAACTGGTCACTGTGCACTTGTCACTGGTCACCCACTGGTCATTGGTCACTGAGCACTGGTCATTGGTCACTGGGCATTTGGCACTTGTCACTGGACACCGGTCACACACTGGCCACTGGGCATTGGTCACTGGTCGCTGGTTACTGGGCACTGGTCGCTGGTTACTGGGCACTGGTCGCTGGGCACTGGGCACTGGGCACTGGGCCCTGGTTATTAGTCACTGGGCATTGGGCACTGGGCACTGGGCACTGGGCATTAATCATTAGTCACTTGTCACTGTGCACTTGGCACTTGTCACTTGTCATTTGGCACTGGGCACTGGGCACTGGGCACTGGGCAGGTGGCACTAATCATTAGTCACTTGTCACTGGACACTGGGCAATGGTGGTTGACCGTTCAGGTGTGAGCACACACACACGACACTCAAACGAGCACTCACACGATACACACATGAGCACACACACGACACTCATACGAGCACACACACGACACTCACACGACAATCGCACGAGCACACACACGAGCACACGCACGACATTCAAACGAGCACACACACGAGCACACACACACAACACTCACAGGAGCACACATACGACACTCACACAAGCACACACACGAGCACACACACGGCATTCACACGAGCACACACACGAGCACACACACGAGCACACACACACGCGACACTCACACGACACACACACGAGCACACACACAACATTCACTCGAGCAAACACATAAGCACACACACACACAAGCACACACACGACACTCACACGAGCACACACAATCTGATCCTCTCGTGTGTGTCTTTCTCTCCTATCTCCTCCGTCTCATGTTTGTTCATTTATGTTTGTTTTAGAAAAAGTTTTACGGCGCTCGCAACTGCATAAGGTCATACGAGCGCTAGGTCTTATGTACAGAGCCGGCATGACTAGTTTTTTGGGAACTGCACACATTTGGTCGCTTTTAAGCACAAGGCAGGGGGCTATCCCGAAAAAAATTCTGTTTTGAGAAAACCGAAGGTAAAGTTTTTGCCCAATGTTCAAATTCTTTAAAAGACAAGGAGAGTTATCTCTATAACCAAACAACTATACACACCAATGAAGCAAAACTTTTCCTATAGGTAGGGCGATGCTAACTTTCGGTGTAAGTCAAGATTTCTAGAAACCCCCGAAATATGGGTTAGGCCGCTTGTCCTTAAAAGCGACCATTTGTGCAGGATCGTGGCATAACTTGGCACAAACTCGCTTCGTTGTTGCCTCACATCGTCGCTTCAGATCTTGATATAAGTGCATAGGTCTGTCTGTCTGTCTTTTGATCCAGAATCCCCCGATCAATCTCCAAGAACATTAAAATTTCAGCAAACCGGAATGTCACGTGTGGAACTAGAACCGAACTTCAATTCGTCATCAGTAGGCTAAGCAGCATGAACTCGCATTGGGTAGTGAGTGTTTGGCGGGTGCTCTGCCGTCGTTTGTTTCTTCTACTTCTAACTTATCAAACATCTATAGTCCTTATCTCTCCTCCTCCTTCGCTCTGTTTGTCATTTTCTGGTAACACATTTGACCTTCGGAGTTTGTATGACCAGTGTGAGTTCCTGGTGCGTAAAATCTTCCCCCCCCCCAAAAAAAAAAACAAACACAAAAAAACCTCGAGCTGTTTATCTTGTGGTACAGTTGTATTGGGAGTATATCACGTAGCTGACTGTTTATCTCTCTGTCTGTGTCGGGAGTATATCAGTTGTCCGTCTGTCTGTCTGTCTGTCTCTCTCTCTGTCTGTCTGTGTCTGTCACTTGAGCGCTCGTCGCCTTTTCTCCTCCTCCTCCGCCTCTGTCCTCTTCCTCATTGAGGGAGCTACGGTCAGTTAGCGAAATTGATTTCATTCTCTCTCTCTCTTTCTCTCTCTCTCTTTCTCTCTCTCTCTTTCTCTCTCTCTCTCTCTCCCTCCCTCGACTCGATGGACAATGTATCACTGAGATGACATAGGCCGATGGCGTCACTGTTTGTCCACATAGAAACAAATGGGCGCTTGGAGGGTGCCACTGGCAG
>NW_004797436.1:1160314-1161741 GCF_000002075.1 Aplysia californica
GGGGGTCTACACCACAAAAGTCCCGATTCGGCTCAAAATTATGGAATTTGAGTTGTTGGTATTTTTAGCTACCTCAGCCTCTCCTACAACTATTTCATCGCATACAAACCCCCAAAAGCCTTATTTTTTCCTACCGGGCATGTTTGTCACCACTATTTCCTCATAAAGTCAATATTTTATTTTTCTTTATTGGCTGTTTTCTCAAGATGCGATTTTTCTCTATACTTTTTTCAAATAACTCCCCATTTTTCGTCCAATCTTCATGAAATTTTCACAGAATGAAGAGAAGATGTAATACTAAACTTTTGGCCTTTGAATTTTTTATAAATGGAATAGGTTTTTGTTGACGGTGTCTGGAGCGTGGATTTTCACGGATTTTTTGCAAACTTGAATACTATCTCAGGAAAAAAATCCATTAAAATTTCCAAATTCGTTTAGGAAAAAGATCAACAGAAATAATTCTGGATATAGTGTTCGCTAAAATGAAAGCAAAAACACTATCAATTTCCATTAACAATAAGTGCGGTATTCATTACGTAAGACATGTCAACAACATCCAATATGTCGTATCCATAGAAAAGGAATTTTTTTTTCCTCAAATTTGATTGCGGACTTTAGGTCTCCTTACTATGCTTGTAATAGGTGCAACATTAGGTAAAAATTGGTCCGCTAATAAGAGAGATAGCTTTTTAGTGTAGACCCCCCCTTAAGGAATAAAATAATTATGAACAATAAGGCTAAGCCCAGGAAGGACAAATATTTCAAAAATGGGGGAAAAAACTTGTTATAATCGTTTCAAAGTTGTCCCTACGAGAACTTTCTATTCATCTCTTCTCTCTGTTCCCATGTTTCCAATCTCCATTTGACCAAATATACGTCATCATGCAGAACTTACAGTCCAACCTGCTCCAAAGAAATACCTGTATAGGACAATCACCTGTACAAACGGCCACCTGTATAAGACAATCACCTGTACAAACGACCACCTGTATAAGACAATCACCTGTACAAACGGCCATTTGTATAAGACAATCACCTGTACAAACGATCACCTGTATAAGACAATCACCTGTACAAACGACCACCTGTATAAGACAATCACCTGTACAAACAGCCGCTGGAATAAGACAATCACCTGTACAAACGGCCACCTGTATAAGACAATCACCTGTACAAACGGCCACTTGTATAAGACAATCACCTGTACAAACAGCAATCTGTATAAGACAATCATCTGTACAAACAGCAATCTGAATAAGACAATCACCTGTACCAACGACCACTTGTATAAGACAATCACCTTTACAAACGGCCACCTGTATAAGACAATCACCTGTACCAACGACCACTTGTATAAGACAATCACCTTTACAAACGACCCCCTGTATAAGACAATCTTCTTACAAACGACCACTCCCCACCCCTAT
>NW_004797436.1:1162952-1164292 GCF_000002075.1 Aplysia californica
CACACACACACACACACACACACACACACACACACACACACACACACACACCTCCCGGGATGTTCACTGACGGGTCTGCTACCACCCCGGAAATGGAACCTATCTGCTCAGTGACGTCACACCATGGGGTACCGGCAGAGGGGGCGGGGACGGTGAGAGGGGGGGAGTGGGCTGTACTGTTAAGGCGGGAGGGGGGGTCTGTCGGGTATTTGATTATGTTTTTGTTAGTTTTTGACTCTCTAATTTTCTGTCTGCTTGGGTATTTATCTGGGCGTCTGTCTGTCTTTCCGTCTAACTGTATGTCAGTTTTTCTGTCGGTCTATATATCTATATGTGTGTGTGTGTGTGTGTGTGTGTGTGTGTGTGTGTGTGTGTGTGTGTGTGTGTGTGTGTGTGTGTGTGTGTGTGTGTGTGTGTGTTGTACTTCTTTGTCTTTTTGTGTATGTTTTTGTTTGTGTTGTTTATTCTTTTCTTCTAATATTTTGTTTGTGTTGTTTTCAACTGACATTGCATGTCCTGAGTCAGAATCTCGGCCAGTTTAATTAGAGTCGAAAAGAATACTCGGGATAAATTATCAGGGAGTAGAATGTTGCATTTTTAAAGTTCATAATCTGTTTGCCAACTTGCTACGTACAACCCGCTTACGAATACCCCCAAATACCCGCCATTATACTGTCTTCCCACTGAGCTCCTCTCGACACTTGTCTTGGCCCGATAGAATAGGCTAACACTAAAAATGTCACCTTAGCAGAGACTGCACCTACCATTTCGGAACTTGGTGAAGATGGTTCCAATAGGGAACGGGATAAAGGGTACCCACGTCCCTCGTAACTCATTGGAGCAGAGGAAGATAGGACTAACGCTAACATTACTTAAACGCAATCCCACATCATCACTCATCACAGCCATTACTTCTAAAATCATCACTACTCTCAGATCAATGACTTGCATCTATTATCCTGGAATCTCTATCTGTTACTCTATCTGTGACAGTAACTTGTCATACTAAGTATGCACGTAACACACTATTGGACACTATGATACGAACTTTTTCTACTAATCAGATTGCGTCAATCTCATATAAATGGGCAAGGGATAAAGGTGAAAAACAACTAATATTGCATGCATGCTCTCTATCTCTCGTCTGGTCACAAAACTTGACATGTGTAATTCTGTTCTGTCTGGTATTTCATGTGATCGTGAGGGAATGCGGGAATGGCAAGTGGCCCAAATTAATCCTGCGAGACTAGAGACATACAGACATACAGAGAGAGAGAGAGAGAGAGAGAGAGAGAGAGAGAGAGAGAGAGACAGACAGACAGACAGACAGACAGACAGAC
>NW_004797436.1:1165041-1166303 GCF_000002075.1 Aplysia californica
CTCTCTCTCTCTCTCTCTCTCTCCCTCTCCCTCCCTCTCCCTCCCTCTCCCTCCCTCTTCCTCACTCTTCCCTCGTTTCCTGATGCTGATTAATCTTGAGAAAATGCAAAATGTCGGTCTGTGAGAGTGAGGGTATCAAGTGTTCCTCTGTCAAATGATAGTCATTATTCCCGGGCATTATCACCGACTCACGGAGCTATGCTTCATTATTTTTATCGACCCATCTTGACTTCCCCGCTGTTCTCAGAACTTTCTCATAGAAACACTCAGTATGTTCAATTATTTATAATAACTTTTTTCCCATTTTAGGTAGAAGCGTTTAACAGTAAAACAATGCTGGAGAGAAATAGGGCAAGGCGATCACCTAGTCACGCAGACAGACAGACAGACAGACAGACAGACAGACAGACAGACAGACAGACAGACAGACAGACAGACAGACAGAAGGACAGAAGGACAGACAGACAGAAAACAAAGTTGGTACGTGGTATGAACAGACATGCAGGGAGACAGACAGACAAAAAGACAGACAGAAAAGACAGACAGATAGACAGAAAAGACAGAGAACAAAGTCGGTATATTTTGTGGACTGACAGGCAGACAGACAGACAGATAGACAGACAGACAGACAGACAGACAGACAGACAGACAGACAGGCAGACAGAAAGACAGACAAACAGAGAATAAAGTCGGTATATTGTGTGGACAGACAAAGCTGTTTTGTGTCATTCAAAAGGAATATGTTTGACATAAAATTCACAAAGAAGAAACGTATGTTCGAAAACGGAAATGGCTTTTATAAAAACCACAAAGCTGTTTTGTGGATAGACAAAGCTGTTTTGTGGACAGACAAAGCTGTTTTGTGGACAGACAAAGCTGTTTTGTGGACAGACAAAGCTGTTTTGTGGACAGATAAAACTGTTTTGTCTGAAGTGAAGTGTCCTCCCAAGAGTGGGTCAGTTTCTTTTCATTGTGCTCGCTGATGTATTCTTTGTTTATCTTATTGATAAGGTTAGGGTTAGGGTTAGAGATTTGGTTAGGGTTAAGATAGGGGTTATGGCTATGGTTAGGGTTAGAGATTTGGTTAGGGTTAGGGTTAGGGTTAGGGTTATGGTTAGGGTTAGGGATTTGATTAGGGTTAGGGTTAGGGTTAGGGTTAGGGTTAGGTTTAGGGTTTGGGTTAGGGTTAAGGTATGGGTTAGGGTTAGGGTTAAGGTTATGGTTATGGTTAGGGTTAGGAATTGAGATGTATATATACATTA
>NW_004797436.1:1166569-1168545 GCF_000002075.1 Aplysia californica
ATAATAATAACCATATACAAAATACGTGGTGTGTGTGTTTGTCTGTGTGTTTATGTTTGTGTGTGTGTACGCGTGTGTGTGTGTCTGTGTATTTGTATTTATGTGGGTTTGTGTGTGTGTTTGGGTGCGTTTGTGAGTGTGTTTGTGTGTGTGTGTCTGTGTGTTTGCGTGTGTGTCTATGTGTTTATGTTTGTGGGTGTATTTGTGTGTATGTAAAAGGGAGGTTCTCGTTAATGGGTTTTATTTGTGGGTTTAGATTTTGGGGCTTAATTCTTTTTTTTTTTAATTGGGGTGTTGGTGGTTATGTTTTATACTCTTTTTATCACTCAGCTTTTTACTTCTTCTTTTTTTGTTGGTAGGGGGCTCTTTTTTAAGAAGGAGGGGGTAGTATTTGTTTGGGGTTGCTTTTAGCTTCCTGTAGCTTTATCCTGCTTTGGACAGGGAACTTGTTATGTGACCGAGATACATGTACAGGGTGATCCCAAAAAAACTGTACAACGTTGTTTTTTAAATAAATATCTCGCACAGAATTTTTACTAGAATGTTTTAATTATCAACAGGTATAAATCATTCAAAAGGAATATGTTTGACATAACATTCACAAAGAAGAAACTTATGTTCGAAAACGGAAATTGCTTTTATGAAAACCACCTGTAAATGCAAAATTCACCAATTTAAAAGATCTTGTAGGGAAAGTCAAGTTATGATAGGGTTGGGGTTTTTTTTTCCTTTCCTTTTATTTTTAAAATTTAATCTTTCCATCCCTGTAACATATTAACATTTTCATCCCTCCTAAAAAGTAAACATATATTATTTTTAATTCTGGAATTACGAGAACCAATGGTCTATAAAAATGTCCTCCTTTGGACATTTTAACTTGTCATTCGTAATGTTCAGCAGTGGCCATACACAAGGATCCACTCAACCCTGAGCACTCAAAGCCACACACAATGTACATCTTGCAGTATGGAGCTGTTTCTAGAGACAATACGGGAGGGGGGGGTGAGGTGAGGTTGGCCAAATAGACAGCTTTTGTGGAGTTGGTATAACCTGAAAGGAGAATATGGGCTTTGCCACGGAACCAAATGTCATAGAGGAAACGTTCACGCTTTTCAAGACGATCGAGGAATCAGGAACACGTTGCTATCCTCTGATTGCTTCGCGAACGGGAAAATGGTACACTCGTAGATGAAGGTCTGCCTTGAGAATTCGGACCGTTGAGATGAATCATTGCTGCAGACATCGTCTACGAACAGACGTCTCAAGGGGCTCATCTACTGAATTCTGCACCCTGGCGGTGTGTGTTTGACCTGAAGTGGTCGTATTGTCTGGGAATTTGTAGTTCTGATTCTCTACAGGTCCTAACAGATGGACTATTTCCACCCTTGACCTCAAAGAAGGCCTTAAAGACATTTTAACATTTTCGTACCTAGTGCGAAACATACGAAGTGAGTTGGTCGTGAGGAAATGTTCAATACAAAAAGCTCTCAGCTCTTTATTAATTTTAACCATGATCTCCGCAGGCAAAGAATATTTGAGAAAAACTATCTGCAAACTTCTGCTGGCCTGTAAGACTACTAGCATTCATTGGGATTTTTAGTGGTAGAACTAATGCGAACTAGTGTGTCATGCTAAAAAAATTGGGATATAGCTGAAAATGAGTTCTTTTTTACGCCCTGTGTAGAGCAAAACTATTCTGTGGATTTATCTAAAATGAATATCAGAGATATTAATTTTGACTTCCCTTTGTTGTGTACAAATCTGAAACGCAAAACTTCAGTCGGGAGGAAAATATTAACAAAGAAATTTGTACAGTTGTTTTTTGTTGTTATTGTTGTTTTTTCGATCATCCTGTATTTTGTCATTACTAAGTAATTCTACTACGACTACTACTAATAATAACTATAATAATTCAAATAATAATAATAATGATAATAATAATAATAACAATAACAATAATAAAAATAAAAAATGAA
>NW_004797436.1:1174179-1175792 GCF_000002075.1 Aplysia californica
TATTTATATATATATGTATATAATATTGTCGTCCAAAAGAAACTTGGAAATACTATCATCGTGCTAAAGACTTGTGCTACCAGCTCATGCAGCATACCAATTTAAAGCTGAATTTAATTCTGCATAAAATGAATTAATTAATATTTTGTCTACCTTAAGAGTCGCCCGAGATACGGTCACTCAAAAATTAAAAAATCAGGCTCGGCAAAATTGTGCGAAATCAAACAAACATAAAAGTGTCTTCGCACTTGCACTGAGGAGAATCAATATTGATTATTCCATGAACTTAACATTAAATGGAATGCATTGCATATGAATTAAATGGAGAACGTTGCTCTGCAACAAACAATAAATACATTATGATAGTTTCAAACAGATCAGAAAACAGAGAAGTCACAAATATCACGGGAAACTTGGACTTTACATTAAATTTGCTCATTATTATTTTGTTTAGGAGCCATTGCGCTTGAGTAGAGCACGAACCCTTTAGGCATGGGCTCGCTCTATTAAATTTGGAGCCATTAAATTTGGACCTAATTATCTTGTCAGTTTCAAACAAAGGGTCTGAATTGGAAGCAAAGTCAACTTCCATCGGCTGTGCTGTATAATGGGCCTTCATGTACCTGTGGGATTCATGTCGGGGCTATTTACTGGTGACCACTCCATCATTGCGGTATGATTTAGTTTTCTAAGAATTGTCTAGTAGCATTGATCCTGTGGAAAAGTGTCCTATTCATTTGATATTCAATGCCGGTACATGCTACCAATGTTGATGCACTTTAACAAAGGCGCAAACACACTTTTACGATTTTTGATTCTCGTATAATTTTGCAAAGCCTGATTTTTTCAGATCAATTTCAAGTGACCATAACTCGGGCGACTCTTAACGTATACAATATTAATGTGTCAAACTGTTCAGAATGTATTTAGCTTAAAATTGGTGGTATGCTGTATGAGTAGGTAGTGCAACACTTTAACACGGTGAATGCGTGATTATATTTTCATGTTTCTTTTGGAAGCCACAGTAATATCACCAAAAGTGGGTATTGCCCTACCTATAGGAGAAATTTGGTTTCATTGGTGTGTATATTTGTTTGGTTATAGAGAAAACTCCCTTTCTCTTTTAAAGAAACTGAACAAGGAGCAACAAACGTTACCTTCAATATTATAAAAACAGCAATTTTCGGGATGGCCCCCTTGCACTAAAAAGCGACCATATATTCGAGTTAAAGTCTTGCACTACCCACTCATCAAGCATACACATTTAAAGCTAAATAAATTCTGCAACATTTGACACATTAATATTTCATCTACGTTAAGAGATGCCCGAGATAATAATATGGCCACTTAAAACTGGCCTTAAAAATTCAGGCTTCACAAAATTGTGCGAAATCAAAGAAATGTAAAAAAAATTGTTTTGGCGCAACATCTCAGCAGAAAGACCGAGATACTCAATAAAACATTTCTCCCTACTCGGGAGTTGAACTCGGGTCTCCTGCATGCGATGACAAGCAGGGGCGAAGGCTGACTTGTTTGACAGGGTAATCAAAGTGAAACGGGACCAGATATGGCCTGGGGATATCACACAAGAATCTTGCTCGAGGCGGCGACTC
>NW_004797436.1:1180143-1181335 GCF_000002075.1 Aplysia californica
AAGTACACAGGCTCTGCTTAACAATACAACATTAACATGAAAACTGTCTGTTGTGTTCTATCAGAATGAAAGTCTGTCTGTAAATAAATATTGATCTCAATGATTCTAAAACAGAAATGACTTAAGTGCCCCATTTACTCTCAAAATTGATTTTTCAAACATTAATTTTTTTTCAATGTTTCTTTTTCTGTTTGACGTTTGCCCCACGCTCAATTTTTAATTTTTAAATTTTTTTTTTTATCAGACATCAGTTTTTGCCAAGAGTTTGTAATCGACGGACCACCAGCGTTGGCTCTTGTTTTAGCCCTGCAAAGACAAAGAAAAAAGAAAAGAAAGAGGACCAAACATTGGTTTTCGCTTTGTGACTGTGCCGGTGTTTCTGGACTACGCAGGAATAAAACAGCATAAAAAACACCCACAATGAAGGCTCGTAGATATCATCTGCAGTGGCGAGGCGTCTACTTAATCAAATAATCACTGTTTCCCTTCCTAATTTTGAAACATTGTCGGAGTCAAATTCACCCATAGACATAAAAATCACAAATTAAATGTAAAAAGACGTTCATAATCACCAATGAACAATAAACTATGCCTAATCCTCAAAACCGTTCCATTGCCACAGAAATATCGGGCCACTCCATAAGCAGTCACAAGCTTTGATTAAATAAGCTTAAAGTGAGGCTGGAAGAGTCTACCAATAGAGTTGAAGGGAACATGTGCATAGCAGTCAAAACTGTTTCATTGCTACATATACCCTGTTCACCCCTTTCATATACCCTGTTCACCCCTTTCGAGCCACAGTTATAAGCAGCCACACTCGCTGATTATGTAAGCTAACTATTACACTGGTCGAGTTTACCTCACAGATGTGAGGGGAACTAACTCCTAATAATATCTTGACTGCTGCGAGTGCTTGGTTTTTTTTTCCTCGACTTTTTAACGTTCTATAATCAGATCATGACCTCGATTATTACACCGGCACCTGGCCGAGAAAAGCTAGACAAAAACAGCCAAATGTGAAATAAAAAATTAGTAATTGGCATGCTCTACCAAAGTGTTTCGGCTGTCTGGTATAACATGCCTTTGTAGGCCTGTACTGACATCTCTGCTTCTTTCCTTGGTGTTCGTGTATTCAAATCGAAAGTTAAATTCAAGGCTAGTTAGAATAAATATTTAATGAAATACTTTCCCG
>NW_004797436.1:1181852-1185010 GCF_000002075.1 Aplysia californica
GATCATCATCATCATCATCATCATCATCATCATCATCATCATCATCATCATCATCATCATCATCATCATCATCATCATCATCATCATCATCATCTTCATCATCTTCATCATCATCATCACCATCCAGTGTCAGATCTGCGACAGACATCGGCGATAATGGTTCTCCATTCAGTCCTTTGATTGAATGCTCTTAAAAAAGGCTGAGTTTCCCTGATCTTTCCCTGTTACCCATTTGTTTAGTTTCCCTAAGTAGGTTGCTCTGGGCCTATCCCAGTCTAGTTTGCCTTCAATTTTACCAGTGAGAGCTAGATGTTCAAGACCTTTATCAAGGTGTCCAAAAAACTGCATTTGTCGTTTCCTGACTGTTTTTAACAGTGAGCGTCCCACGTGGGCTTCATTGAGCACTACCTCATTTGATTTCTTTTCCTTCCACGATATTCTCAGCAGTCTCCTAAGAAACCTCATTTCTGTTGCTTCCATTTTATTTTCACGGTCTTTAGTGATTGTCCAGCATTCACAACCATATAGAATTGCTCAACAAATACATTTTCTACACTCGGGAATCGAACTCTGATGTCATGCGTGCGACAGCGAAGGGCCTATCCGCTACACCACAGTCACCAGTCCTCTGGTCTTCCCCATCCAGGCTGTAGAACGAGAAGTCAGGTGCTGTTCCCCTCGGACGGGATTTTACTTTCCCGCCACTAACAGGGCTTCAGGTCTCCAGGGTTTGGGCACTGTATCGAGAAACAGCCTTTGGCTACAAGCTCCAGGAGAAGACTGACACTTCTCTCACCAGTTTGATCCGACGCCATTCCCAGAGTGAGTAGTCTATCCCTTAACCTCTCCACTCCCAGAGTGAACAATCTATCCCTTAACCTTTCTATTCCCAGAGTGAGTAGTCTATCCTTTAACCACTCTATTCCGAGAGTGAGTAGTCTATCTCTTAACCTCTCCATTCCCAGAGTGAGCAATCTATCCCTTAATCTCTCCTTAACAGTTTGAGCAATATATATCCCTTAACCTCTCCATTCCCTAAGTAAGAAGTTTAAGGTAAGTGTTTTACGGCGCTCGCAACTGCATAGGGTCATATGAGCGGGCGGGACAAATAAAAACATTCTGAATCTTGCGTGGGTGATGACCGAAGCCTACTCTTACCGATTTTCGACCACCAAGGAATGTTTAACGTACGCAACTTGAACACGGGTCCTCCGAGGATTTTTAGCCCTTATTCGAGAAGGCTAGGTGTTAGATCTTAACTACCCTTAGTCAGGGGTATGGCTGATAGCAGTAGAAAGGATGTAGAAACAGCCAAGAGCCCAGAAAAGGGGGAAAGTGGAGAGGAGGGGGCAGAAAGTACAGACGAAAGCAGACAACAGAACTTGGTTAGAGAGCAGGAAAGGAGGTGAAAGGAGAGAATTGAAAAGAGCAAAACTTTTCGTCACGGTCAGTTTTCGGACACCGGGACCTATTGAATGAGATGCAAACACTATAACCTCTAGACCACGAGAGCCCCCCCCCTTAAGATCTCCATTCCCAGAGTGTGCAGTCTATCCCTTAGCCTCTCCAAATTTGAGCAATCTACAACAAGTCACCAAATCTTACGTCGTATGGAAACATTGATAACATCTTCAAGCCTGTTTAGTTGTCCTGTTTTTGATGAAAAAATACCAATCTGTCTTGAACAGAAGTAAAGAGTGATATTTGCTATTTAAGGTTAGAATGGCCTGTTATCAGAGATACGAATAGCGAGAAAATTGCAGATACGATTTTGTGACTTCAAATGCGTTTTTCTGTAAAAATCCACACAGAAATGTGTTTTTTAATAGAGGTAGATAAACATGTGCCAACTAAAAAAAGAATAAAATACTAAAATGATTGTCTGACAGACAGAAAAAAAATGTGTTTCTTCAAGATATGTGATATAATTATATATCCTTAAAACTCTCCATCGCCAGAGCAAACAATACGTATTATATCCTTTAAACTATCCATTCCCAGAGCAAATAATATATGTGTCACGACGTGGTGGAATCAGACGCTTGTCAATATTTGGGTATGTGTGGTCATTTTAAAGCCTGTCCATTTGTCTTCGTGTTGGTGAAAACAATATCCATCTATGTTGAATAGAAGTAGCAATATTTCCATTAGAAGTAAGTCAGGGTCACCTGGATTCAGAGATAAAATTAATGAGGAAATGGCTGTCAAAGTTTGGTAACTATCATAGCGTGGGAGTTCTTGGAAACTGAAAATTTATATTTTTTGTGCCTTTAATCTACGTTTTTCAGTTAAAACCACACATAATTGTTTTTTTAATAGACATAAATGGTTTTGAGCCAAAAAAAGAAAATTAAAAAACTGCCCATCGTCCAAATTAAAAAAAAATACTGATTTTTTTAAATTTCATTATATGACGAGCGCCTGATTTCACCACAATGCATCACAGTTTATACGTACATATCCCTTCAACTTCTATCGGCTGAAGACATTGGAGATGTTGTCTGGGCTGCGGTAAACACAGTATTAGGTGACAACTGTGGCCGACACAGGAGATGACAAAAAACGTCCACTGTGCATAAGCAATCAGGATTGTGCGGCGTCTCAAACGGCAGATCTCATGTCCCAGATCTATCTAGGAAAAGGCCACGGAAACGTTTTTCCATCGATGAAGAATAATTAGTTGAAAGATTACTTTTGGAAACTCGATCACTTGATGAACGGGACAGTTTGCGAAACGTTTGCAGCGAGTTGAAATCTACTTGGAGAGGAAATCATCGGTCTTATTTCAGCCGAATTATTCTCAGCTAAACAATATTCCACGTAATTCAAGTCGCTGTAGAAAAGGGCTTTGAAAAATAACTCTTTAAAAGCGCTCTACTATCAGTTACATCCTGCTTTATATCATCACTTTCGGATAGAGAAATCCATTTTCCGTTGTCAAAGAACTTGTCGCTCGTGGACATTGTGATCCCTCTTGTGACGTCACAGTGGTGATGGTGGATGCTACAACATACTGCTTTTTGTGATGGAGACAGGGAAATGTGTGGGCTCGAATGACACACATACAAAGACATCTACACATATACAGTCGCAGACAGTACACATACACACGCGCACACACACACACACACACACACACACACACACACACACACACA
>NW_004797436.1:1185938-1187346 GCF_000002075.1 Aplysia californica
CACATCCCACACACCCCCACACATCCCACACATCCCCATACACCTCCACACACCACACATTCCTCACATCCCACACATCCCACACTTCCTACACATCTCACACACTCCACATCCCATATACCCCCACACATCACACATCCCACACACCCCCACACATCTCCATACCCCACAGACCACCACCCACATCCCACATACCCCGCACAGTCTGACACATCCCCATACATCCCACACATCCCACACACATCCCACACACCCCCATAAATCCCACACACCCTCACACACCCCACTCACCACACACCCCACACACCCACATACCCCACACACCTTCACTCACACACCCCCATGCATCCCACACATCTCATATACCCACACCCCACACATCCTATGCACCCCCACACATCCCCACACGTCCAACACACCCCCACACACCCCCACATACCCCTCCACACCCCACACATCCCACACACCCCACATATCTCACACATCCCCATACCCCACACATCCCCACACACCCCACATATCTCACACATTCCCACACATCACCATACATCCCACACCCCCACATACCCAACACACCCCAACACATCCCCACACACCCCACACACCCCACACATCCTACACATCCTACACATCTCACACATCCCATACATCCCCACACACCCCCACACATCCCCATACCCCACACATTCCCCTCCCCCACATCCCACACACCCCACACACCCCCACACATCCCCATACCCCACACATCCCCCCCCACATCCCACACACCCCACAGACCCTCACATATCCCCACTACTCTATCATCCCCCAACAGTTGGCCAAACGTTCACCTGAGCCCCACACGCGGGAAAATACGCCCCGCCCCCAGGGAGGCGCGCGCCTGAAGATGGCATCGATTTTCCCGCCTCTAGACCAGGACCTGGGAGAGTTTTAATGGTCATTTCACAGACGACTGGCCGGCGTCTGTGCTGGAAGGGTTAGGCGCTTCTCTGTCGCACGCAGGAGACCCGAGTTTGATTCCCAAGTGGGGAGAAATTTTTATGGGATGTTTTATCCCTCTTAGCCCGGATCTTTCTGCTGGGATGTTGTATCCCTCTCAGCCCGGGTCTTTCTGCTAGCATGTTGTATCCCTCTCAACGTGGGTCTGTCTTCTGCGATACTGTATCCCTTTCAGACCGGGCTAACCCTGACAGGCATGGTCGGAAGCCCGCCTCCTAAATGATCTAATTGTGTCAGTGGGGTCGTAAAATCTCCATAGAGTTAACATGACGAGACGACTGTCAACCTGGTGGGCACAAACACTTACAGAGGGGGCTCTCGTGGCCTACAGGTTAAGGTGTTGGCCTCTCATTCAAAGGTCCCGGGTTCGAATCCGGGTAGCGACCGAAAAATTTTCTTCTCTAAAATT
>NW_004797436.1:1189043-1190561 GCF_000002075.1 Aplysia californica
TCATATATTATTTTAAAGTTTGAAAAAGCTTTAGCTTTGGACTGTGAAATTATATTACAGATTTAAAACAAGAAAATAGATATCTGGTTCTGCCTCATTTGTTGTTGTTATGATTCTTGTTGTTGTGGCGGTTGTTGTTTTGTTGCTGTTGTTGTCGTTATTGTTGTTGTTTGTTTGTTTGTTTTCGTGGCTTTCAATGAAAACGATACTGGTTTTGCCACATTCTTTGTGTTTTTTTGTGTTTGTTTGGGGGGTTTTTAATAGCTTTTTTCTTTACTGTTCCTGATTGTTGAATTGAATTTGATTTCCCCCCCCCCTTTTTTTTTTGGGGTTTATATTTCTTGACTTTCCGTATGAAGCGTTTTGCAGCATCGCCTGCTCGGGTTCCCGCTAAGTAAGCCGGCTGAGCAGACGAGAGATTCCCGGCCAGCCCCATCTCTCCGTTAAGATGTCCCCCCTCTCGGGTTGCTCATAAATATCAGAGATAATGACCAGCCAGCGCATCATATCATCTTCCCCTGCTCGACGGTCCGGGGAAAATTGAAACGAGCGACTCAAGTATTTAATACAACCGAACGGTAAAAATTCTACCGGAAATGAAAGATCAACATCATTGTCATCCGCCTACTTTTTCGCAATTTTGAATCAGCTTTTCAAATTCCTGCACTGAATACCAGACGATCGTGTAAGGAAGCTGGGTCATCTCAGCGGCGGTTTGCAGTAATGAAAACAGTGCCGGCAATAACAAAAGACAGAAATAAGAAGACAAAAGTCAAGCTGGGAGAACAGACAAACAAAAAAAGCAATCCCAGGGAAGAACAAAGAGGAGAACTGGCTTAGGTTCTTTGTCTGTTTAATTCCTCCTCTTTCCCCTAGTGGTTATGTCATAGACTGGAGATCTTTGATCACGCACTGTCATGGCCGACACTACCCCCCCCCTCTCTCTCTCTCCGCTCTCTATAGAAAGATGGCACTGAGAATGAGAAGCGTGCTCACAATGGGCGGCGCAAAAAACGTTGAAGTGAAGGAAAAAAACTTAAGTGTTGCTGTAGTCGAGTGTGTTCAATAGATGTTCCCACTTTCCCTTCAACTGGCTCAAAAAAGGCGCACGGCACGCGCAATTGTCAGCCAGGATTACGTCACAGTGGATGATCTAAGGTATTGTGACACAAATCTATGGTTTCTGGTTTTCCATTTCTTGTTTTGTTTCAGCTGTTTTTTATTGAGTTCTTTTCTTTAGGGCAGGGAGTTTTCTGCGGATGAAAGATTGATAACGCCATTGTGTTTTGTAGCAGCTAAATGGCAGAGAGCGGAGCGCGCGGGGACGGGTTATGGATGAAGTAGGTCTCCCCTCCAGCTCAAATTTCAATTACTTGCCCGCAACAGCTTAGTAACCCGAGCGGGGAGGTTTTCTTTCTTCAAATGACAGCACTTACTGGCTAATGAAAACAGAGTGATTGAAGGTTGCTCCTCTGTTCTCTCTCTCTCTCTCTCTCTCTCTCTCTCTCTCTCTCTCTC
>NW_004797436.1:1191580-1192968 GCF_000002075.1 Aplysia californica
GTATTATTATCGTTATTACTTTTTATGTAAAAAAAAGAAGGAGAAGAGGTCTGGACGATAGATGCTTGATTAAAAAAGAAGGAGGAGAGAGTAGAACCATAAATGGTTGATAGGAAAGAAGGAGGAGAGATAAGGGCGATAGATATTTGATAGGAAAGAAGGAGGGGAGATAAGGACAATATATGCTCGATAGGAAAGAAGGAGGAGAGATAAGGGCGATAGATGTTTGACAGGAAAGAATGAGGAGAGAGAAGAACGACAGAAGTTTGATGGGAAAGAAGGAGGACAGATAAGGACGACAGAAGTTTGATCGGAAAGAAGGAGGAGAGTTAAGGACGACAGAAGTTTGATAGGAAAGAAGGAGGAGAGATAAGGATGACGGAAGTTTGATAGGAAAGAAGAAGGAGAGATAAGGACGACAGAAGTTTGATAGGAAAGAAGGAGGAGAGATAAGGACGACAGATGTTTAATAGGAAAGAAGGAGGAGGGATAAGGACGAAAGATATTTGATAGGGAAGAAGGAGCAAACCAGGCAAGAGCACCTGCCAACTACCCACTACTTGAAACAGGAACAAATAACTGACCTCAGCTGAGGTTCTGTATATTTTTCTGTCTTAATCTTTTATGCGGGTGCTTGGCGAATTGGTGTTGTTTTCTACGTCTGTTCTGTCAAACATCTATCGTCCTTCTCTCTCCTCCTTCTGTCCTATCAAACATCTACCGTCTTTATCTCTCCTCCTTCTGTCCGATCAAAGATCTATCGTCCTTATCTCTCCTCCTTCTTTTCTATCAAACATCTATCTTCTTTCTCTCTCCCCATCATTTTCTTTGTTCGTCATTTTAGTAACACCTCTAATCTTCAGCGCTTATGACCTATTTGTGTTGCAAGAGCTGTAAAACTCCCACCCAAACTAAACCTAATATTTTATCTCTCCTCTCCACGGGATCCGAATTCTGATCTATGTTTATTCCCTTCATTTGAAAGAATGAACATTATTTTGCATCCCTTCTTCTACTTCTTCTCCTTTTTTTTTCATTCAACACCTCCAAGTGTTGAAGATGATGCTGTGTGTCCGCGTGTGGTGTGCACGTTTTGTCAGTGTGTCTGAGAGATGGGTGTGCGTTGCTCCATCGATGGTCATCTATTATTGAGCCTGAGAGCGGCTGATTAGTGCGGCTAATGTGTCCCCTGAAGACGAGAGAGCTCGCTTTGATTCAATAATGCAGGCCGCCTTCTGTAACGGCGCAGATCCCCCGTCATAAAGCAGATTTGGGCGGTTAGTTGGGCTTCTTGCATCTCCAGAAAGAGATTTTGTGGTTGAGGGAACTATGCGTGGCATGTTGTAACACGACGTTGAGAGCTGGTGGAGGGAGGGGGAGGGCGGGAG
>NW_004797436.1:1193176-1194655 GCF_000002075.1 Aplysia californica
GGGGGTGTTGGTGGGTGATGTTTCAACAGGGACTCATTTGATAGTGTTACGTTTTGATTACGTGACATTTTGTTTCTGTATATGCTCGATTGCCTACACAGACAAAAGTATAATAGACATGTTGTTTATTTCTGCACACACAAAATTATAGACATGTTGTTGTTCATTTCTGTACCGACAAAACTGTAGACATGTTGTTGTTTATTTCTGTGGCGTCGGTGGCCTAGTGGTTAGGCTACCAGACTCGTGAGGTTGCGGTTCGGGGGTTCGAGACGCGGCCCCGACGTTGCGTCCTTGGGAAAGGCACTGTACACGAATTTTTCTCACTTCACCCAGGTGGGATTGGGTACCCGGCCATAGACAGGGAAAGATTGTGTCCGTAGGTTAGTGTTTTAAAGCCTATAAATGGCTGCTTGCACTGTATGCTTCCCAAGAAATTGAGGTTGTTTCATTATGCTCTCAGGTCTGCTGGGGTAATAGTACAGATTGTGAGGTTGATAGAGCTTGCTGTTGAGCGGGGATTTGCGCTATACAAATTATATCACAGGCAAAACTATAGACATGATGTTGTTAATTCCTGTGCACATTTGATGGTCTACACGACATAACTATAGACATGCTGTTTATTTCTGTAGTTTTTCAGTGAAATTCACACACATTTTAGAACGAATGTGAGTAACACTGTGACGTCACACACACACACACACACACACACACACACACACACACACACACACACACACACACACACACACACACTTTAGAACAGGGGAGGGTGGGGCGGGGCCATGTGACTTCGCACTTGGTGGTTTCTGGAAAACACATGTATCCAACACCTCATGTAGCCAACACCTCTTGCATCCAACCCCTCATGTAGCCAACACCTCATGTAGCCAACACTTCATGTAGCCATGCATCCAACACCTCATGTAGCCAACACCTCATGCATCCAACACTTCATGTAGCCAACACCTCAAGTAGCCAACACCTCATGTAGCCAAAACCTCAAGTAGCCAACACCTCATGCATTCAACACTTCATGCAGCCAACACCTCATGTTGCCAACACCTCATGTAGCCATGCATCCAACACCTAACGTAGCCAACACCTCAAGCATCCAACACCTCAAGCATCCAACACCTCATGTAGCCAACACCTCATGTAGCCAACACCTCATGTAGCCATGCATCCAACACCTCATGTAGCCAACATCTCATATAGCCAACACTTCATGTAGCCAACACCTCCCAACACATCATGTAGCCAACTCCTCATGTAGCCAACACCTCATGTAGCCAACTCCTCATGAAGCCAACATCTCATGTAGCCAACTCCTGATATAGCCAATCGCTGGTGTAAACCAAGCACTCGTGTAGCCAGTTATTCATATCGGTAAACCAACCTGGCAATCTATAAATTTATGTAGCTCTTTTTTCGTGTAAGCAAAGCACTCCCCCCCCCTTATTTTTTCTCCCCCCC
>NW_004797436.1:1196770-1200086 GCF_000002075.1 Aplysia californica
TGGATGGATGGATGGATGGATGGATGGATGGATGGATGGATGGATGGATGGATGGGTGAATGTGTGGACAGATGGATAGAAGGAAGGATGGATGGATGGATGGATGGAAGGGTGAATGGGTGGATGGATGGATGGATGGATGGATGGATGGATAGATGGATGGATGGATGGATGGATGGATGGATGGATGGATGTGATAGACAGGTGTTATGGGAGACCAGATAAGTAAACGGAGATATGAATGTGAAAAATGTGTAGGCCTATGCGTGTATGTGTGTGTACGTGTAAATGTGAATGTGTGTATGTCTGTATGTGTGTATGTGTATGTGTGTATGTGTGCCTGTGTGTACGTGTGTGTGTATTGCAGTGTTGAAGTATTGTCTTGTTGTGAAATATTGTCGTGTTATGAAGTATTTTCGTGTGGTGAAATATTGTCGTGTTGTGAAATAGTGTCATGTTATGAAGTATTATCGTGTGGTGAAATATTGTCGTGTTGTGAAATATTGTCGTGTTATGAAGTATTATCGTGTGGTGAAATATTGTCGTGTTATGAAGTATTATCGTGTGGTGAAATATTGTCGTGTTGTGAAATATTGTAGTGTTGTGAAATACTGCTGTCTTGTGAAGTATTGTTATGTTGTGAAGTATTGCCTTGTTGAAGTATTGTTGTGTTGTGAAGTATTGTCTTATTGAAACATTGTTGTGTTGTGAAGTATTGCCTTGTTGAAGTGTTATCGTGTGATAAATTATTGCCACGTTGTAGTATTTTTCCCGCTAGATTTGTGCTTTGAACGACAGAGTAAAGTTGTCGGTCTAGGTTATTGTAATAACAGTATATCGATGGCCAACACCTGAGGCTACCACTCCTACCCCAATGTTTTCATAGATCGTTGCCGGCTCCTCATTTCTTCTGTTTAATCTGGCAAACGATCACACACACACACACACACACACACACACACACACACACACACACACACACAGACATTGGTTTAATAATAATTACTCACTTCAGGTATCGCTCACAACCACAAGCCAAGACATCGTGATGTTGCGTTTTTTATCTACCGCAGGAATAAGGAGTATTGTTCTTTGTGCAAAGGGAATTTTTGGTGACCTTTGGCCCTTTTTTTGTGTTGTTTTTTTTTTGCTTGTTTTGTTTGGGTTTTTTATTTTTAAATGTGTTTTGCTTCATTTTGCATATTTAAAATTTCTCTCCTTTATCTGTTGTTGTTATTTTTCTACTGTCTCTGGGTTTTTGGAGGGTTTGTTTGTTTTCTTTTGTTTGTTTGTGGTCTGTTGGGGGTTTTTTTGTTTTGTTTTTTTTGGGGGGGGGGTTTCGCTTGCTTGTTTATTTTTTATTGTTTCGTTTTGTTTTTGGTTTTTTTGGGGGGTGTTTTTTTGTTTTGTTTTGCTTTGTTTTGGGTTGTTTTGTTGTTTTGTTTTTTGTTGTTCTTGTTTTGTTTTTCTTTTGGAGGGGGCGGGGGGAGGAGGGCTGGTAAGCACTCCTAGTTTAATAGAAATTTTGGCCAGGTGGCGGCAGAAGCCTAGTCTTATCGATTTTTAGACCACCAAGAGATCTTTAACTTTAACGTGCACAGCTTTCACCCGGGACCTCAAAGATTTAGATTTTTTTTGGCCCCATCCGAGAAGGCTAGGTGTTAGATCTTACATACCTCAAGATCAGGGAAGTGGCTAAAAGGCAGCAGAAAGGAGGAGCCAAGGAGTAGAAAGGCTGCAGAAAGGAGGAGCCAAGGAGTATAAAGGCTGCAGAAAGAGTCAGGAGCCCAGAGGAGGAGACCAAAAAAAATTAGGGGATGGGAGAAAGAGCAGAAAATGGAGGCGAACGGAGAAAATTTTAGGGAAGAAAATTTACCGTCACTGTCAGGTTTCGAACCCAGGATCTATTGAATGAGAGGCAAACACCGTACCTCTGGACCACGAGATTCCGCAACTCTCTTTGTTGTTGTTATTTCTCTATTGTTGTTGCTGTTGTTGCTGCTGCTGTTTTTGTTGTTGTTGTTGTTGTTGTTTTTTGTCGTTTTTGTTGTTGTTGTTGTTGTTGATCTTGTTGTTGTCATTATTTATCATCTGTTGTTGTTATTGCATATATTTTCTGTTTTTTTGTTACTGATAATACTCTGTTGTTGCTGTTGTTGTTGTTGTTCTTCTTCTTCTTTATTTTCTGTTTTTGTTATTTTTCTATGTTGCTGTTACTGCTGTTGTTGTTGTTGTTGTTGCTGCTGCTGCTGTTATTTTTGTTGTTCATTCCCTGTTTCTGTTATTATTTCTCTGCTGTTGCTGTTATTTCCTTGGTGTTTTGTTGCTGTTTTAGTTGTTGATGGATTTTTTGTTTCTGTTTTTGTGTTTTGTTTTTTGCTTGCAAGGAGAGGGAAAAGGTGGGGGGAAGTGAAGGAAGAGAAGATGGAGGAGGATGGGGAGAAGGGGAAGGGTGGGTGGAGGAGGAAGAGGAGGAGGAGGAGGAGGATAACTTGTCTGTGTGAGGACAAGGAGATTTGAGTGGGGAGGGAGGGAAGGTTGTGAAAAAGAGTCTGGGAGTCTGTAAGAAACCATATGTTAGCGTACAGTACTGCCTGACTACAACCCAAATCCAGGCCCCAAAGTACGAAGGGAAACAACAGTGTTATGGTTATACTGTCACCGAGTTCTTGGTCACTTAGAAAAACATCTTAAATATGTGGGCAAACACATGCCAGATCAGAGACACAATACAGTCAGATGCTATGTATGTTGCAGTTTTGATAATGGGTTGTTTTAGTTTTGTTGCTATTGTTTTGTTTTGTTTTTTGTTGGGTTTTTTAGAGGAAGGGGGGGGGGGGTTCTAAGTTTAAGTTTTAGCAGGCTTAGAGTTTTACGGCCCCTTGCAGTATACAAATTGGCCACACGTGTTGAAGATTATAGGTCTGACCATAGTGTAATATACAACGGAAAGATCGATGGAGAAGAGATAAGAAAGATAGACGTTTGATTGGAAAGAAGCAAATTACACCAGTGCGCTCGCCAACCATCCACGAGGATGAATTTTATTATGATGGGTTGATTTGTTGTTATTGTTGTTGTGGAAGGGGGTGGGAGGGGGGTGCTTTGTATTTAGTTTCTATAACCTAACTCTCTACCAAGTTCTTTTTCAGGGTCGTCGGGGTTCCTCCGTACTTTTCTCAGTAATGATAGAAAGAGGGACAGGTATAAGGACGTTTGAGGGTTTTTTTATTTGTTTTTGTTTTTTGTTTTGCTTTGTTTGTTTGTTGTTGTTGTTGATGTTGTTGTTTTCATTTTTGTTTGTTTGGGGGTTTTT
>NW_004797436.1:1201665-1202798 GCF_000002075.1 Aplysia californica
GGGAGGTTGGATGGGGAGGGGGGCTTGGAACTTGTAGTTAGTTTGTCCTCACTTATTTGTTGTTCTTGTTATTGTTGTTATTGTTGTTGTTGTTGTTGTTGCTGCTGCTGTTGTTGTTGTTGCTGTTGTTGCTGTTGTAATTGTTGTTGATATTGTTGCTAAGTGCCGTGCCATGACCAGGGAAGAGACGTACATAAAATGACATCTTTGTTGTTGTTGCTGCTGTTGTTGTTGTTGTTGTTGTTGCTGCTGCTGTTGTTGTTGTTTTTTGCTGTTATTGTTGTTGTTGTTATTGTTGCTCTTGTTGTTGCTGTTGTTGCTGCTGCTGCTGCTGTTGTTGTTGTTGTTGTTGTTGTTGTTGTTGTTGTTGTTGTTGCTTTTGTTGTTGTTGCTGTTGCTGTTGTTGTTGATTTTCTTGCTGAATGCCGTGCCATGACCACGGAAGAGACATAAAATGGCATTGTAGTTGTTGTTTTTGTTGTTGTTGTTATTGTTTGTTATTGTTGTTGTTATCGCTGCTGCTGCTGCTGCTGTTGTTGTTGTTTTTTGCTGTTGTTGTTGTTGTTGTTCACGAAACTAAACCAGTCATGACACATATCTCATCCCCAATGTTCAAAACTCAAACTTCTCTCAACAAACTCGCCATACGCAGCTTGCTAATGCTAATAGAACCACAGTTTGTTTTCTTCAACCAGGTAACATGATTTAGCCGATCCCTTCTCAGCTTTTGCGTCGTATGTGAGTTGGTTTGGGGGGTTTTTAGTAGAGGTTTTACGGCGCTCGCAACACAATAAGGTTATATGAGCGCCAGAAGATTAGAGGTGTTACAAGAGAGTAACAAACATAAAAAAGAAGGTGAAGGAGAGATCAGAACGATAGATGTTTAATAGGAAAGAAGGAGCAAACCACACCAGAGCACCCGCCAACCACCCACCAACCTGTCTGGTCTTTGTCTGGCCGCTCTCATTAGGTCGGCCCAGTGGCGGGAGACAGAGGCACGGCTGGTGTCGGGTAGCGGCACAATCACAGAGTTGCTGCGGGCTGGGGTTCGAATTACCGATCGCTTTAATCTTGATCGCGCTCTCTCAAATATCGGCTTTATCAAAGGGGAGTAATCACTGGTCTCATCCGCG
>NW_004797436.1:1207951-1209256 GCF_000002075.1 Aplysia californica
GTGGGGGCGGGACTTGTTTTAAGGCCCAACAAACACAAACTCCCAACACTATTCAAACCCATCAGGTAGTTTAATAACTTAGATAGCAGATGGTTTACACTTTTCAAAACAATCAAGTGTTTGAACAATTTAGACATTAGCGTGTTTTACAGTACTGGAACGAAACAAGTCGTTGTGGACATAAAGAACAGCTCGGCGTGGTTAGATCACAAATGTGTTTGTACTTCTCAGGGTAAACTATTCTCTCTCTCTCTCTCTCTCTCTCTCTCTCTCTCTCTCTCTCTCTCTCTCTCTCTCTCTCCTTCTTACAGCTAACCGAAATATTTCATGTTTTAGATCACAGCTTGTCTGTGGTTTAAAAAAAACAACAACCACGTAGCTCTCAACGTCCCCAAAAACTGTTTCCTTTTCCACCACCCACGAAGTCCTCAGGGCCCCACCAACTCCTTCTCTCTCTCCTTCTTACAGCCACAGTGCAGGAACTTGTCCCTGGTCCTTGTAGCGTCCATCGCGTGACGTAATGAGTCCAGGGACTTCCGGATGGCCCTCAGATAGACAAGGTAGACCGCCAGGAAGATCGTGAGCAGTAGCAGGAACACAGAGCACGTGATGGGGTTCAGGTAGAGCAGGGGCGTGTCTCTGTAGCTGTGCCCGTGTCGCCCCTCCTCAGACCCGTGGTGCATGTGCCGGGGGGCGTGGTTTAGCCGCTGGGCGTGGTCTGTGAGTGAAGTAAAGTGAGTTTTGGACACCACTGGTTAAATTAGATAGATTAAAGAATGGTGAAATTGTCGTAGGTTCAATGCCTCTATCAACATGGTTACGTTATTTAAGAGGCGGGACCTCCAAGTTTAACGCTAATCTTCGAAAGTTTTAAATGCCTTTCCCAAGGACACAACGTCGGACTGAGCTGAGGCTGCGACCCCCCAAACCTGCAATCTCACAATTACGGGCCCGGTAGCCAAACCACTAGGTTACCGACGCCACATAGACAGACAGGAAGGCAGACAGGCAGTATGAGGGTGTATGTGTGGGTGGGTGTAGGTGTTTGTTTGAGTATGAGTGTGTGTATGTGTATGTTTGTGAAGGTGTGTATGTGTGTATGTTTGTGCGTACGAGTGTATGTGTGGGAGTGTGTGTATATATATATGTGTATGTGTGTGTATACGTGTGTATATGTGTTTGTGAATGTATGTGTGTATGATTGTTTGTGTGTGTGTGTGTGTGTGTGTGTGTGTGTGTGTGTGCGTGTGTGCGTGGGTTTATGTGTGTGTATTGTGTTTGTGTGTATGTGTGTTTGTGAGTGTA
>NW_004797436.1:1212432-1213453 GCF_000002075.1 Aplysia californica
CTCTCTGTCTCTCTCTGTCTCTATCTATCTATCTATCTATCTATCTATCTATCTATCTATCTATCTATCTATCTATCTATCTTCACTCAGTAACGTCCAATTCTTGCATGAAAAAAGCAAAGTAAAGAACTAGAATCTACTAGTGACACCTTCCAACCACCGAAACAGACAGAAACAACAGAGGGACAGAACAGAAGTAGGACTACCAGTGACACCCTCCAACCACCCACAAAGTTTTCATCTATGCCTCGAACAAACACACAAGTGGATGGTTGGTGGGTGCTCTGCTGTGCTTTACTCTATCTTTCTTATTTAAAAAAATGTATAGTCCTTATCTCTCCTGTCTCCTCCTTCTGTCCAATCAAACATCTATCGTTCTTATCTCTCCTCCTTCTTCTCTATCAAACATCTATCGTCTTTATCTCTCCTCCTTCTGTCCTATCAAACATCTATTATCTTTATCTCTCCTCCTTCTGTCCTATCAAACATCTATCGTCCTAATCTCTACTCCTTTTTTTGTATGTTACTCTCTTGTAACTCTCTTCGGCACTTATATGATCTGTTTGTGTTGCAAATGCCGTAAAACTCGTCATCACCAAAAGGTGACATATCTGAAACCGATATCGGCGACCATTGTTCTCTATTCTCCTTAGTTTTAGTTTTAGTAGAGGTTTTACGGCGCTCGCAACTGCGTAAGGTCATATGAGCGCCAGAAGATTAGAGGTGTTACAAGAAAGTAACAAACATTAAAAAAGAAGAAGGGGAGATAAGGACGATTGATTATGTTTCATAGAAAAGATTTAAGAAGCAAACAACACCAGAGCACCTGTCAACCACCCACTATCCTTTCTCCACTCGGACACTCTAAAAGTCCACATTCCCCTGGTTTTTCGCCGCCACCCGTCTCTTCAAGTTACCCACATTTGGTCTGCCACTGCTTCGTTCGCCTTCTATCTTTCCAGTGAGCGCAAGATGTCGTCAGAAACTCTTCAACACACACGAACACACACACACACACACA
>NW_004797436.1:1218379-1221177 GCF_000002075.1 Aplysia californica
ACAGACAGACAGACAGACAGACAGACAGACAGACAGACAGACAGACAGACAGACAACTCACCCACGTCACAAGCAGGTCCCAGCCATCCCCTCTGACAGCCAGATGTGCACGCGATCTGTCCGCCAGTGACGTCACACGTGCCCTCCATACAGTGACAGCGGCGCTCACAGCTGGGCCCGAATGTACCGACCGGACACGCTGGGGACAGGGGCGTGGGGCGGGGGCGGTGGCGAGAGGGCAGGGGGCAGGGGGGAATTGGAGATGGTTCATTATGTCATGGTTGTACAGGATTGTTCGAAGGTGAAAGAGACAAGAACTGACTGGTAATTATTGCTATTGACAGTTTATGGCAGGTAAGTATTGTAACTGACAGTTTGTGACAGAACGTATTGCACTTGTCAGTTTATGACAGAAAAGTATTGCAATTGAGAGTTTATGGAAGGAAAGTATTGCAGTTGACAGTTAAACATAGTAATTGATTGCAATCGATAACCTGATAATGGATTATATTAACTGATTGTATATGATTGTAAACCGAATTCGAAAAAAAGGAGTGACTAGTAATAAATGCTTGGAAAACCTGGACAGACCCGAGACCTTTGGGAAAGACTACAGAATGTAGGCCAAAAGAAACCAGTCGTCTCCGAGCTGAGTCACGTGACTGGCTCAAGACCCTGTTGGTGGACTGCACTCGTTGTTTGTTTGTTCTTTCTTTTTTTCTTTCTTCCTTTCTTTCTTTCTTTGTTGAGAATGTGGATGGGACTGTTTGTTTGTTCGTTTGTTTGTCCAGAAGGTGGACGGGACTGTCTGTTCGTTCGTTTGTTTGTTTATTTGTTTAAAAAATAAAATAAAACAACACAGGTGTAGGTGTCGTGGAAAGTGTGGTCTGAGTCTGAGTCTGTGCCTACCTCGTGTTGTGTTGCCCGGGGGTTCGGTGCTCGTGGCGTCAGTGGCGATAGCCGCGTGTTGCAGGAACAGCACAAGGGACAGAGTCAACAGTCTTCTCATGGCGGGGCTTGGTGTTCCTGGACCCAGGGGACCTAGCTCAACAGCCGAGAACAGCCGACAACAGCCGAGAACAGCTGACAACAGCCGAGAACAACCGACAACAGCCGATAACAACCGAGAACAGCTTACAACAGCCGATAACACGGGCGCTCGCTCTACACTACCCTATACACTGCTACCTTCTCTGGAACACTCCATGAAGGAGGAAAAATATGAGAAAGAACGACAATCCTCAATCCCCGACAACTGCACTGGGACAACTAGCAGACTCCAGTAACACGTTACTTCAGTGCCGGGCTCCTCGTCGTGCGGTCCGTCTCAACTGTGAGCAGACGAGGACAAGACACACAACTTGCGTGAGTGTTTTGAGTGGCAAGAGTATATAGCTCGTGACGTCACACTCTGGAACAGATGATCAAATGTCAGCGTGAGCGAAGAACAGTGCTTTAATTAACCCCTTCACTGCTGTGTCTTTAACACCTTCCCTGCTGTACCTTTAACCCCTTCACTGTTGTGCCTTTAACCCCTTCACTGTTGTGCCTTTAACCTCTTCTCTGCTGTGTCTTTAACTCCTTTCCTGCTGTGAACTTAACTTTAACATCTTCACTTTTGTGTCTTTAACCCGTTCCCTGCTGTATCCAATGGAGTATTCACTTGTGCTCTCCAAAACAAGGTCACAGACATTTTTTTTCTTCCAGTAGGTTATTGAGGATTTCTTTTTGTTGTTGGGGGAGAGAGGGGTGTGGATGTACTGTAGTACTGTAGTTACAACTCGTACTGTTGCCTCTTCAGAGTCTTGATCAGTGGAAAGATATGATGGCCTTGTTGACACCTCTCTTGATGAATGGACATTTGTATCTCGCCTCGGGAAACGCCTGAACTTATGTGGAAACGCCTCAAGACTTAAAGGGTCTGCCTTCTGTGGGAGGTCGCAATATGAGGCAATATTTCTGGACAAGTTGCCACAGTTGTCTTGAATAAGTTGCTAAATTTGTCTTGACGTGAACAAGTTGCCACAGTTGTCTTGAGATGAACAAGTTGCTACTGACGTCTTGAACAAGTTGCCACAGTTGTCTTGACATAAACAAGTTGCCACCGTTATCTTGAACAAGTTGCCACAGTTGTCTTGAACAAGTTGCCACAGTTGTTTTGACATGAACAAGTTGCCACCGTTGTCTTGAACAAGTTGCCACAGTTGTCTTGAACAAGTTGCCACAGTTGTTTTGACATGAACAAGTCGCCATAGTTGTCTTGAACAAGTTGCCACAGTTGTTTTGACATGAACAAGTTACCGAAGTTGTCTTGAACAAGTTTCCACAGTTGTCTTGAACAAGTTGCCACAGTTGTCTTGAACAAGTTGCCACAGTTGTCTTGACATGAGCAAGTTGCCACAGTTGTCTTGACATGAACAAGTTGCCACAGTTGTCTTGAACAAGTTGCCACAGTTGTCTTGACATGAACAAGTTGCTACAGTTGTCTTGACAGGAACAAGTTCCAACTGACGTCTTGAACAAGTTACCCCAGTTGTGTGTCTATGTAGATCGCCAAGGTTAGTGTACATGAAGTGTGTTGTGGAATTTGTTGGGGCGCATCCATGGCGTTCTTTACTACGCTATGGGCGCATCAAATGGTCCAATTCTCGTTCGTCTTCTTCAAATAGTACATTATTGTAACAGAATTAGACAAATTAGACATTTCGTCTTAAGTAGTAGTAGTAGTAAGATAATGTACTGCACTAAATAAAACTGGATGTGTGTATTTGTGTGTGTGTGTGTGTGTGTGTGTGTGT
>NW_004797436.1:1222584-1224473 GCF_000002075.1 Aplysia californica
CCCACTCCTTCCACCCACCTATCAACCCTCTCACCACCCCCTCCCCTGTGTCGTCCATCGCCTTGTCTGTCACGTCTGGCCCCGCCCACCTAACCAAGAGAAGACGAGCACCGGAAAACTTGGCGGGAACCTCTGACCTGTCCCCGTCGTTTTACGCAAGAAAATTTCTGAAATTATGCAAACTGAGCCCAAAAATGTGGAATTATGCGATTGTTGTTGTGGGTTTTTTTAAAGAATGATGAAGGAAAATAATCAGAAATTAATTTTTTTAAATGATCAAATTTTGCTAAATTATGCGGGGTGCATAAAACCACGGGGACAACCTAGCCTACGACCGTGCCTGACTTAAGATGATCGGGAGTCTGTGGTGTGCTGGTTAGCCGCTCCGCTGTCGCACACAGAAGACGCGAATTCGAATTCGATTCCCGACTGGGAAGACCTTTTTATCAAGTTCAAGTATCTCGTTCTTTCTGCAGGGATGCTGTACATTGTATCCCTCTCAGTAGTCTCAGCCCGACAGACAGGGTCGGAACTAAATAAATGATCTAATTTGTGTTGATTTTAAGGTGTGTGTGTGTGTGTGTGTGTGTGTGTGTGTGTGTGTGTGTGTGTGTGTGTGTGTGTGTTTAAAAAAAATTAATGTGTACTGAGAAGTCAGTGACATTTTCTGTAATAAAAAAGGACCCGGACCACCACCTCGTAGACTTCAGGGTAACGGCTCCAATCTAGAAAGGAGGACTGCAATCATTGCAACAGAGCTCAGCTGCTATGACCTTGATATCGTTGCTCTCAGTCAAGCTAGATTGACCGATGAAGGTCAGGTGAAAGAACTGAGAGGCCGTAGTACATGTACTTTCTTTTGGCAGGGAAAAAATCTTGCACTTGCAGAGTTTAGATCAAATAATGGCGTTGGCTTTGCGGAAAGAAAATCCCATAGTTGCCCAACTGGAATCCCTTCTAAAAAAATATAAATGGGACACTCGTGGTTCTGAAGCTTCCCCGTGGTGAGACCAACCATGCAACATTTGTGAGTGCACATGCCCCTACGATGACCAACCCAGATGATGTCAAAGAGACACTCTATTGTGACCTCGAAGCCTTCCTATGCTGTGTCACTCGCGCCTCGTGCCGTGCAAAATGTGGAACAGACCATAGACAAATAGTGAGCAAAGTCAGCCGGTTATTATATATATTACATCGAAAACTTTACACAAAAAACTATCACAAGATCCTGCCCCGAATTCTTCTCAATCACCTGTTGAAGCATCTCTCTTCACATGACGCTTTACCTGAAAGTTGGTGTGGCTTCCGCACTTAACAGGGGCACAGTAGACGTGATCTTTGCAGTCAAACAGATCCAGGACAAGTGCATAGAGCAGAATAAAGCCTTATACATGACCTTTGTTGATCTAACAAAGGCTTCGATACTGTGAGTTGGGAAGGCTTTTGGAACACCCCGGCCAAGTATAGTTGCCCGCCAAAGTTCCTCACTATGGTTCACCAATAATAATTTCATGACAGCCTGAGAGAGAGAGAGAGAGAGAGAGAGAGAGAGAGAGAGAGAGAGAGAGAGAGAGAGAGAGAGAGAGAGAGAGAGAGAGGGCGAGAACGTTGAAGTATGTGGGAGGAGGAGGCTTAGAAAAGACAAGCTTTGATACAGTGCTCAATCTAACAGCCGCTTGCATGGGGAAACTGCATTTTCCTGTGTCCGGATGAGGAAGGCCTTTAGGGACGGGAAGAGCTCAGCGGCCAAATGCACTGATGGATGGGTGTCCACCAGATATCTCTCTCTCTCTATTTCTCTCTCTCTTTCTCTCTCTCTTTCTCTTTTTCTCTCTCTCTTTCTCTCTCTCTATCATCTCTCTCTCTATAATCTCTCTCTCTCTCTA
>NW_004797436.1:1224573-1236149 GCF_000002075.1 Aplysia californica
AGACAGACGGACAGACAGATTAGAGGAGGTACAGAAAGATGCACATAAAAAAGGAAGTTTTAGAATAAAAAATCAGAGATGGGAAACTCCTTCCACTTACAGAAGTAGATTTCTCCCAGAAAACTTTCAACACAAGTAAACAATTAAAATGCTCAATGAAACACAAGATAACAGGGTATCAATTTATTGTACACTTTTTTGTGAACCATTTGTGTACACATATTATTATTTCTCTTTACATCTTTTTAAAAAATCATTTCAAACTGTCTACTCTCATTTGAATCACGCACACACACCCACTCACTCATACAGGCATGCACAAACACACAAAGCGCATTATAATTGGTATCATAAGCTACCATGACAATATTCATGTCCTGTCACAAATCATACACATATTACATATACACACATCATTCAAGGCAAGTTGCAATGCTGAGTGAGACAGAAAGAAATAACATTAACGCACAGATTCAAACATACTCGTAAAACAAAATACACAAAATGTTTCTCAAGACTTCCCATCGAATGTATGCCAACATTTTCTTGACAGTGACAGAGTAAGTCTTAAAGTATATTGCATTCTTCTGTCTACTCTCCATTAGGAAGTGACTACGTAGGTAGCAGATTCCAACAACACACAAAGTCAAAGTCTGACCGGCACACATACATACATAACACTGTACATACTACATGGGGCGTCGAGCGGTCAATGTACTCCTCCAACACTGTGTATGTGGGGCAATCTGACAGTCACAATCACACAATCTGACCGTCACAATCACACAATCTGACACACAATCTGACTGACAGACACACACACACAATCTGACAATCACAATCACACAATCTGACTTTCGCAAACACACAATCTCACCGTCACAAACACAAACACACAATCTGACCATCACAATCATACAATCTGATCTTCAAAGTCACACAATCTGACAGTCATAAACACAAACACACAATCTGAGAGTCACAATCTGACTGACAGTCACACACACACAATCTGACAGTCATAAACACAAACACACAATCTGACAGTCACAATCTGACTGACAATCACACACACACAATCTGACAGTCATAAACACAAACACACAATCTGACACACAATGACACAATCTGACCATCACAAACACACAATCTGACACACAATCACACAATCTGACCATCACAATCATACAATCTGACCATCACAATCACACAATCTGACCATCACAAACACACAATCTGACAGTCACAAACACACAATCTGACAGTCAAAAAGACACAATCTAACAGTAACAAACACACAATCTGACCGTCACAATCACACAATCTGACCATCACAAACACACAATCTGGCAGTAACAAACACACAATCTGACCGTCACAAACACACAATCTGACCATCACAAACACGGTCATTGTCAGTTCGCGTCACAAGACCAACAGTGCTTTGTCATCGAGCACTGCGTAGTTGAACACATTCCTGAATTCTTTCTATTTTCCTCCTCTGTCTATCACTGTATGAAGAGGCACACATTCCTGAATTCTTATTTCTATTCCCCTCCTGTCGACTCTCGCAGATGAGCAGGCTTCCTTTTCCTGTTTCTCTTTCTCTTCGCCTTGCCAACTCCTCCTTCTTTCACTCCTGAACTAGGATTCTTCTGAGGTTTCTTTTTCTTCATACACGACAACGGATTTGGTCCTCCCTTCTTTTTCTTCTTTCTCTTTTTCCCATCCGAGTCATTCACAAGCCCCAATTCTTCATTCATTTTGGCAATCGCTTTCTCTTGTCGCTCTGTCAGACCCAATTTCTGGGCAGTTTTATCCTCAGCTGCATTCCAAGAAGATTCCGGAGGATTCTCTAAGTTGATGGAATTGTGCGAGATGTGAAGCAGGGGAATGTGGTGAGGTCGTAACTTCTCTTTGAGCTCCTCGTCCTGGAGACAAAATATACACACGGATCAATTAACTGATTCCGTCCGTGATTTTTTCAGGCTCTGGACAGAATTATTTTTCCCTGTTCAGTTTTAGACCTGGGTGCATCTATTTAATGCATTACTGTGAAGCTCTAAGTTACTCTAATATGTATTGTCATATACCAAACTGATGGGAATAAATAGAAGAATCTGTTTCTATCAATAACAATGACCTATAATCTGTTTGTATTGCATTTTCCTTCTGACAAAAACGAATGAGAAAAAAAATTGCGCAACAGCTCTTCGAAAATTTAGACTTACCGCATTTTCTCAGCTCTACAAGTCCTTACAATCAATGGGGATCAACACAACATTGTAGCGATATCACCCTAGCACACATTTATGCAAGAATTTCACAAATTTAGTGGAATATCTTTCTTTGAAGAGCCTTTTTATTATACCAGGCTCCATGTTGTTTACCCTTAGATCTAGCCTACATCGCAACAACAAAACAATGATTTTTGCAAGAATTTCGCAGAGTTTCTATCGATGTTGGTGCTCAGAGATTGAGGTCAGGTTTGTTTACAAGTTCTACTTCCTTTCGACAACTTAAAAAGTAGGAACTATGTTAAAAAGTGCACCTTTGCTTCAGATTTCGTTAAGCCGCTCACAGCGGCCGAATGGAGGCAGCGGAAAAAGGAAAAACTCAGAGCCGCTGTCTGCGGCCGAATGGACGGAATCAGTTAATTCTGCTTCTTGTAAGATTTGCACATCAAAACGTATTACATATTTTAAAGGTTAATTTTAGTTAAATTTTCAGGCACTTGCGACACAAATAGGCCATGTAAGTGCCAAAGATTAGAGATGCTACTAGAGACTAACGTACAAAGAAAAGGAGGAAAGGTAAGGACGATAGATGTTTGATAGGAAAGAAGGAGCAAACCACATCAGAGCACCCGACAACCAACAAACACCCCCACCCCCTCGCCCCGATACATACAGTTAAAGCTGTGTAAAACTGCCATCCATTGTCAAGAAGAAAAGTGGCCGTATAACAGAGGTGGCCGTCTTAGGCAGGACTGATCAAAATAAAGAAAGCAAATTATCATTTTATTCCAAGGTCCAAACAAGGGCTGATCTCAGGCTTTAGACTGCCGTAATTTTACAGTTAAATTATATAGAAAAAACACTAGGGGGAGAAATGGAAAGTGGTCGTTTGTACAGGTGGTAGTATTATACAAGTGGCCGTCATGGCAGCTTCAACTGTACTTACAAAGACAAACAAAAACCAAACATTTCCACAATTGGCATGAAAACTGAACACTGTAGTCAAACCAGCCACCTGTACAAGAAAATCACCTGCTCTAACCGCCACCTATATAAGACAATCGCCTGCTCTAACCACCACCTATATAAGACAATCACCTGCTCTAACCGCCACCTGTACAAGAAAATCACCTGCTCTAACCGCCACCTGTACAAGACAATCAGCTGCTCTGATGACCACTTCCTACCCCCCTCCCCCCCCTTGTTTATTCTTGCATTATAAAGACACTGTGTTTTGTTTTGTTTTTGTTTGGGTTTTTTTAAAGTGTTTTACGGCGCTCACAATTGCATAAGGTCATATGAACGCGCGGGACACATTAAACATTTTCAGTTCGTAGGAAAATTTGAATTTTGCCCGCATGGTCCAAAATCGATAAGAGTAGCGGGCAAAATTCAAAATTTCCTACCAATTGATAATCATAATGTTTAATGTATCCTGCCCGCTCATACGACCTTATGCAGTTGGGAGTGCCATAAAACACTCACCAAAAAAAAAAGGAGAAGACTAGACGACACCCGTGACCTACAGTGAACGTGGACAATTAGCAGTGGGCTCTATGGACAAGACAACTTTTTTTGTTTTGTTTAGAGGGGTTTTCTGTTCCATGTCCCTTTTTAGGGCACCATGTTAGAGATCTCATCTGTGTCAGACAATCCTTGACAGTGAGAATGAGAGTAAGTAAGAACAAGGTTTTTCCCCCCCCAAGGGGGGTTTTTCTTTATTAAGAGTCTCTTTCTTTTATTTCTCCCTTCTTGTGGTCTCTATAATTTGAGGTTTCTCTCTCTTTTGGTTTTTGCCCCCTATTTGCCCCCCCCCCCCCCCCCCCCCCCCCCCCCACCGGCTGTCCCAAGACCAGAATTTGGAGTTATTTATATGTGTGTCACTGACCCTATCCATTAACAAAGGTTGGACGAGATGACCCACTGACCTGTGTGGCGACCATGAACTTCTTCTTCCCCGCGGTGGCCGCTCGGATCAGACATTTGGGCGCGCCTTTAAACCAAGAGTGAGGGCATTCTTCTACGTCGTACTGTTTGAGAACTTTCAAGGGGCCGTAAGTCAGGGTCTCTGAGGAAAGATAAACTCTCACGTAGAGGTGGCAGTGAGGGAGAGAGAATGGGGAGAGAAAGAATGAAAGAGAGAGAGAGGGGGAGAGAGAGGAGGGGGGGAGGGAAGGAGAGAGAGGGGGAAGGGGGAGAAAGGGAGAGAGAGAAAGACAGAGACAGAGAGAGAGAGAGAGAGACAGAGAGAGAGAGAGAGAGAAAGAGGGGGGAGAGAGTAAAAAGAAAAGAGAGGAAGGGAATAAGAGATAAAAGAGAAAGAAAGAGGGAAAGGGAGAGAGAAAGAAAGGGGGAGAGAGAGGGGGAGAGAGAGAGAGAGAGAGAGAGAGAGAGAGAGAGAGAGAGAGAGAGAGAGAATGGTCAATCTGCATCAGGCTGCCTAGGTGTGATGATCATGGCTCGCAGACTCGTGCTTGGGATAAAAGCAGATTTGTGGCGTCGGTAGTCTGATGGTTGTGCTACTGGACTTGCAACTGTGAGGTTGCCAGTTCAGCTTTAAAATGGCAGCTTTCACTGTATGTTCCCAGGAAGTTGAGATTGTTTCAGAACGCTATCAGGTCTGCTGGGATAATTGTACAGATTATGAAGCATCGAGAATTTGCGCTACACAAATGCTATCTGCTATTACTATAACTGCACACAGCAAAGTGGGCATCAATGTGCAGGCTGTACATATAACTCTGGCAGTCAGTTCGCTGGAGGGGTTGAGGGGCAAATTTACATAAGCAAGGACCATACAACTTCGGCAGTTGGTGGTTTAGACCATACAACTTCGGCAGTTGGTGGTTTAGAGTGGCAAATAGTATGTATGTTATTATAGACATTTCTTTTTGTGCACTGGCAAAACCTGGCGGAAAGGACAGATGGTAAGTCTCAGGGTGGTTGTGACTGTAAGCTGGACTGATGGTACATCTCAGTGTCTTCTTCTCAATGACAGCAGCTAGACAGTCAGTCCGATGTCGCGCACAAACTGTGCAGTCCGCTTCAAATCTGAGAGACTGCCATAGAGCTTTCTCTCAAGAAGAGTCACATTCTGCCACATGATTGTAAGCTAGACTGATGGTACACCTCAGTGTGACTGTAAGCTGAACCGATGGTCCTGGACTGATGGTATAACAGGGTGTAACAGTAAGCAGGACTGATGGTACAACCGGGTGTGACTGTAAGCAAGACTGATAGTATAACGGGGTGTGACTGTAAGCAGGACTGATGGTATAACAGGGTGTGACTGTAAGCAGGACTGATGGTATAACAGGGTGTGACTGTAAGCAGGACTGATGGTATAACGGGGTGTGACTGTAAGCTGGACTGATGGTATAACGGGGTGTGACTGTAAGCTGGACTGATAGTATAACGGGGTGTGACTGTAAGCTGGACTGATAGTATAACGGGGTGTGACTGTAAGCTGGACTGATAGTATAACGGGGTGTGACTGTAAGCAGGACTGATGGTATAACCGGGTGTGACTGTAAGCAGGACTGATGGTATAACGGGGTGTGACTGTAAGCAGGACTGATAGTATAACGGGGTGTGACTGTAAGCAGGACTGATGGTATAACCGGGTGTGACTGTAAGCAGGACTGATGGTATAACCGGGTGTGACTGTAAGCTGGACTGATGGTATGGGGTGTGGTTGAGCTAGGTTGATGTATTGTGTGATCCCAGCACATCATTATCTTGACCAAATGAACTAGACAAATTCACCAAGAAATAAACTGACAAGGTTTTCATTAAATCCCCATAATGTAGCAATAATAATAATAAAAATAATAGTAGTAATAATAATTTTTTTTAAAAATAATAACAACAACAATACAAACAAACATCGTTATATCGCACCCCCGTTATACCACCACCTCTACTCACCGCCAGGTTTTGCCAATATATGAAAAGGAGCGCCTTTAAAGAAACATAGTTCTTACGCCTTCACACCGCAATCCACCAGCTGTCTGAGTTGTACAGTCCTTATTTAACTTATGTAAATAATATGCCCCGTTGTGATGCCAGAGATACACTGCACATGTCGCACAACACCCACTGGTTGGCTACTTGATGCTCTCCCCTTCACTAGATAGAGAGATAGAACCGCCAGCCCCACTGTTCCGCCAGCCTCTCATGCTCGTACGTCCCAAGGGTGGCCGTATAATGAGTTTTGACTATGATGATAATAATAATAATAAAATGTTACACTTTTCACAGTGAGTATCTTTTCTACCTTGCCAAACTGGATGGTTGGAGGGTTCTCGTTTTTTTTTTAAAAGCATAAAAAGATGGAAAGAGCCATACCTCCCAACTCCATTTCTTTGATAGCACACTTGGTGGTACATAATTTGACCTCAGCATTGAGATACTTTGGGAGCTGTTCTGCTATGTTGATTTTGTCGGTGAGTGCCCGCTTAGCGAAGGAGCCACACACCAAGACTCGATATGGTGGCTTCAGACCAAATGTGTGGAAGTACAATTTCAAAATTCGCTTTGCTTTCTTGTACCGTGGCTTCATTCTGTAAGGTTTTGCAGTCGGTTAAATTCTGTAGAAAACAAAAGAGGAATCTGTTCAAGAGATCTCATTTCAATTTAGTAAGAATATTTTTTCTTAATTAAAATTTTTAGTAAGAGGTTCACAGCACTTGCAACACAGTAAGGTCATATAAGTGCCAAAGATTAGAGGTGTTACAAGAAAGTAACAAACACAAAAAAGAGGGGAGAAAAAAAGGATGATGGATGTTTGATAGGAAAGAACAAGCAAACCACACCAGAGCACCCACAGTAAGAATTTTACGTCATTGTCATCACAAATAGGTCATGATATTATAAGTACCGAAGTGGAGAGTTGTTACAGGTGAGTTACATGCAAAAGGAGGAGAGCTAAGGAGGAACGTTTGATAGGGAAGGAGTAAAACACACCAAAGAACCCGCCAACCACCCACAATCAAGGGATCACAAATAAAACAACTGCACATATGAAAAAGCAGAAAACACAAAATTCCCCCCCCCCACTAAAAAGAATGTTTCAAAATGCAGAAAAATATGTTTATTTTCCCCCCACATTTTTTCTTGGTGAAACGTGGAAGGGTGTTTCACACAAAATTAAAATCAGAGGTAATGGGTATTGAAATTTAATACAAAAGGGAACAGGATAGTTTGTAAAAAAAAAATTAAGGAAAGAAAGAGAAATAGAGAAGAACGAAGGATTATTTGGAGAGAAAGTACAACCATAGAAAAACTTTCTACAGGGAAAAGGGTCTTGGAGTAGAATTATTAATCAACAAAAGTCACAACTGTTTTATAAATCAGGACCTTATGAAATAGGCCTTTCTATTAATCTAAGGAGATTCAAAAATAAAGAGCAAAGAGCATTCAGACTCAAAAGCATTTCTGCCATATTGACATATTGTTTCAGTCCAGTTGTACGGTAGTTTAGACAAAACAAGGAGGAAAGTGAGGCCAAATTTATCGTGATCCCCTGACCTAACAAGCGGTGAGGAGAGCCCACTTTAGAAAGAACAAGGGTGATCTTGTAGTTCCGTTAAAGTCCACGATCCATTTGTTTACATCCAGAGAAGAAATCCAGAAGTCTTGATGACCAAATACTATACTTTGAAATAGGCTACACAAAGAGTAGGGATGCAACCTAACTGGAAAACATCAAGTTAGGATAAAATTCAGGGCATGCCCCCCTGAAACCCCACACCTCCGGGGCCCCTCGATGACGTTGATGCTACTACTACTACTACTGCATTGTAACCCCGTACAGATGGAAAGCTGTACTGTAAAACGTGATTAGATGTAGGCCTACCGGTATCCACCAATAATGTGGATTAAGACGACGACAAGCACAGAATGTTATAGTTTTCGGCCTAGATCTAGATTTAGATCTAGATATCTAGATATCTAGATCTAGATCTAGAAATCTAGATCTATTTCTTGTTTATAACTGTAGGCGTAGACTCTTTGCCTATATAGAATTAGACTTCAAGAGATTGATTCAAATTTTAAATCCTTTCCCAGAGAGATTTTTACTGATGGTGAGAATCACGCTGATGAAATGAACAGCTTACCTTTCTTTGAACTTAGTGTTGGTCGACACAGCGAAATCCTCACGTTGTTGTTGGTACAGTGGGGAGTGGGGAACTGGAGGTCTGTGGGGAGCAGTTGTCAGCAGTAGGAAATTGACTAGATCTAGGAACTAAACGTGATTATTATGATTATTACTGATGTGTTTTCGTGTTTTCTGTTGGGCTGGAGTAATGAATAGTTGTCTTTGTTTTGTTTTGTTTTTTGTTTTTTTGTTTGGTCATCATCATCATCGTTATCATAATAATAATAATAATAATAATAATAATAATAATAATAATAATAATAATAATAATAATAATAATGCTGATGATGATGATGATAATAATAATAATAATAATAATAATAATAATAATAATAATAATAATAATAAAAGGCTACTAATAATGAATGTGGTGGGGCAACAGGGCCCCGAGCACAGAGTGTTTGATAGTACATGTAATATGATGTCAATATAATTGAAGTATAACACAAGCCAAACAAGCAGGAGTGGGCCGGGGGGGGGGGGAGGAGGGGGGCAACAATTGTCTAAATGGTTGTCCTCGAAAAAGCAAGAATTGGGGTGGGGGGGGGGGTCGAGAGTGCATGTGTATGTGTGTGTGGGGGGGGGGGGTAAGTATTTTACGGCGCTCGTAACTGCATACGGTCATAATTATATGGGCGCGCAGGACAAACTAAACATTTTAGGTTGGTGGGAAATTTTGAATTTTGCCCGGGCAGCGGCCGAAGCCTACTCTTATCGATTTTTAAACCTCAGGGATCTTTAACGTTCGCAACTTGCCTTTGTCCGAGAAGGCTAAGTACAAGATCTTTCCTACCAGAAGATCAGGAGTGTAGCTGAAAGATAACAGTAAGCAGGAGCCAAGCAAAGGCTGCGGAAAGATGAGTCAGGGGCCATAATCGTGAAAATGTTATGACATGAGCTGTCGCAGCACAAACAATTAAAGACACGTATACAGAGGTTTCGGGAATCAGCAGAACACCTTGAGATAACCTCAGCGTGACATCAGTGGTCAACAATTTAATGTTTTAATGTAGGCCTGCGAAGTTACCTCAGTAACATATAATATAATAATATGTATATATTTACTAACGACAGAATATTCGACAGAGTAGTCGAAACGAGAATTCAAACATTTTTATAAGCAAACAATGCCAACTCAATCATCAGCTATATAGAACCCTCTGACTCACCGATACATTCCGCTGGAACCGCATGTAAAACCAACCCAATGGGGAGTTTCTTCACAACCTTTACATATTCAGTAAGGGAGTGCTTATTTAGGCCACATGTGGCCTAAATAAGGTAAGGGAGGGGGGGGGTTTAGCTTATTTAAGCCAAAGTGGGCTGTGGCCTAAATAAGGTAAGGGAGGGGGGGGGGGGTTAGCTTATTTAGGCCACACATGCTCAAACTACCCTTTTCAGGCAACTGAGTTCGTTCCACTTTCATAATGGTGCACCTTTCTCATTTAGTACAGTTTTGTCTCAGTGTACAACTTATAAATTGTAACCAAAAAGAAAATTGTAAAGAACAAAGCACAATACGCAAAATTTTACTCAATCCCAATGATTTGAATGAGGGCCAGATTTTTCCTTCATGGAGGGGCAAAAGCTAGGCTACCATTTTGGCACACTTTGGTCAAGAGAAAAGGTCAATTCCTCCGAATGGACTTCCGGGTTAAATTTGGGGTATAAAAAGTGTGTACACTACGTGGCTGAGTCAAAGTTACACTATCTTTGCCTGAGTGACACTCTCTCGTACTGTCTCGTAGTAGTACATGTATAGGCCTAAAATGGTCTAATATCCGCCTATTGATATTATTTTTTCATGTTTATGTACATTTCAATACATTTGTTTTGCTTACTTCCCTTTGTGATTGAATTGTTTACCTTGACTGGGAACATGAAAGACATTGTGAGGTGATGGCGGAGGGTGGGGTGGATGTGTGTGTGTGTGTGTATGTGTGTTTATGTGTTTGAGTGTGTGGGGAGGGGGAATTGGAGGTTTGGCGGGCGGCATCTAGCAACCACAAAGCTCACGATCAGCTCACTGTTCTCTGCACATATTCACGCTTAACGAATTATGACAGGTCGGCGGACAGATACCGGAGTGTCCTCTCCCATCTCTCAGTCCGGTCCCCACTATGTAAGGGGATGCGGGAAGAGGGGGAGAGAGTGACACAGAGAGTGGGAGAGAGTGAGGCACGGAAGAGACAGACAGACAGACCGTTGGACTACCTGACGACAGTCCCTCTCTATCCACCCATGACCATCAATAATTTATATATAGTGACACCAGCCATCCATGTCCAAGAGCTGTTTTAGTTTTAGCCTCGTTATCTATCCTTGGACACCCTCTCTCTCACACCTTCCAATCCTCCACTTGAGGCTCCCTGTTGGTCCGACTCATCCCCCACGGTGCCAGGTTCGCCCATAAGTCCCCTCTCCGTTTTAGACACTTTCCCTCTCTCCAGTCACACCTTAGAACCCTCCAATTGAGGCCCCTCCTTGCCCGCCCATGCAAACAACCCGCCCTCCCCCACTCCCCAGAGATCTGTTATGTGATTATTACAACAGGCCCCCGCCGTCCGTCCCCCGACCACCTCCTACTTATGTACACAGCTATCACCACTGTGCTATGGGTAATATAGTTTTCTGTTCATCATGTCTTATCACCAGAGATCAATTAGAACTGACGATCGTTGGCCGTGTATGCTTGGCCATTTGTTAATACTTGACAAGCTCAAAGTTTATATGAAAAGATATGGTCTAATATCCGCCTATTGATATCATTTTTTCATGTTTATGTACATTTCACTACATTATTTTTGCTTACTTCCCTTTGTGATTGAATTGTTTACCTTGACTGGGAAAATGAAAGACATTGTGAGGGAATGGAGGGTGATGGCGGAGGATGGGGTGGATGTGTGAGTGTGTGTATGTGTGTTTATGTGTTTGAGTGTGTGGGGAAGGGGGATTGAAGGTTTGGCGGGCGGCATCTAGCAACCACAGAGCTCACGATCAGCTCACTGTTCTCTGCCCATATTCACGTTTAACGAATTATGACAGGTCGGCGGACAGATACCGGAGTGTCCTCTCCCTTCTCTCAGTCCGGTCCCCACTATGTAAGGGGATGCGGGAATAGGGGGAGAGAGTGAGAGAGAGAGTGGGAGAGAGAGAAAGAGAGAGAGAGAAAGAGAGAG
>NW_004797436.1:1238256-1243303 GCF_000002075.1 Aplysia californica
TGACACGTGTTGGAAATATAGTGTCTGTGGTGACACGTGTTGGAAATATAGTGTCTGTGGTGACACGTGTTGGAAATATAGTGTCTGTGGTGACACGTGTTGGAAATGTAGTGTCTGTGGTGACACATGTTGGAAATACAATGTAGTGTCTGTGGTGACACGTGTTGTTGGAAGTGCAGTTGGTGAAAGAAAAAGATAAATAAATAAATAACACATTTAGTGGAGACGATTGGTATTTTAAAAAACTTTTATGAACAAAACAAAATTTATGGAGACGGATGCAAAAAAAAAAAATTTTCATGAATGTGTGACACAATTTTTGGAGGCAGTAGGTAGAAAAAAAATGATGAATAAATATTAAGACATTTACTGGAGATGGCTGTTTTTTAAAAAATAAATAAATAAATAACTCATTTATTTAAGGCAGTTGGTAAAAAAAAATGCTTCATAAATACATAACACATTTAGTGAAGACGGTAAAAAAAAAATTAAAATGAATAAATAACACATTTAGTGTAAACGGTTGGTAAAGAAAAAAATTAAAATGAATAAACAGCAAATTTATTGGAGACGGTTGCTAAAAAAAAGTATGAATAAATAACGCATTTAGTGGAGACGGTTGGTTAAACAAATTTTTTTAATGCATAAATAGCACATTTAGTTGAGACGATGGTACAAAACAAAGTAAATTTAATGAATAAATAAATAACACATTTAGTGAAGACATTTAGTAAAAAAAATTAATCAAAATGAATAAATAACACTCAATGTTGACGGTTGACAAAACAAAGATTTTAATGAATAAATAGCACATTTGCGGAAACAGTTGGTACAAAAAAAATGAAAATGAATAAATCACACTTTTTTTTTACGGAAGACGGTTGTGAATTTTTTTTTAATGAGTAAACAACACATTTAGTGAAGACAGTAAAAAAATATTTCAATGAATAGATAGCACATTTAGTGGAGTCAGTTGTTAAAATTTGTTTTTAAATGAATAAATAATATGTGTAGTGGAAACGGTTGTAAAAAAAGATTAAATGAATAAATATAAAATTTTGTGGAGACGGTTGGTAAAAGATCTTTTAAATAAATAAAAAACATATTTACTGGAGGCGGCGGCTAAAAAAAATCAAAACGAATAAAAAGCACATTTAGTGGAGACAGTTGGTAAAAAAATAATTTTAGAAATGGAAACTGTGGTAAAAAAATTAATGTAATAAATAAATGACACCTTCTGTGCAGACTGTTGGCCAAAACATTTTTTATGAATAAATAGCACATTTAGTGGAGACATTTGGTAAAATAAAAAACATATCAAAATGAATAAATAGCACATTTAGTTCAGTCAGTTGATAACCAAAAAAAAATAAAAAAGAATAAATAACAAATGTAGTGGAGATGGTTGGTAAAATTTTTTAAATAAAACACACATTTAGTTGAGGCGGTTGCTAAAAATCAAAAATTAAAAAGAATAAATAATACATTTAGTGGAGTCGGTTGGTTAAAAGATTTTTTTATAAATAAAAAGCACATATAGTGAAGACGGGAAAAAAATTCAAGTGAGTAAAAAACACATTTAGTTGAACCAGTTGCTAAAAAGAAATTAAAACGAAAAAATAGCACATTTTGTGGAGACAGATGGTACAAAATGTCTTTTAATGAATAAATAAAAACATTATTAGTGAAGTCGGTTGGTAAAAAAAAAATAATAATTATAAATAACCCATGTAGTGGAGACGGATGTAAAAAAAAAATGTAAGGAATAAACAGCAAATTTAGTGGACACAGTTTGTACAAAACAAATTAAAATGAATAAATAATACATTTAGTGGAGACGATTGGTAAAAAAAATAATTTAATATATAAATAACTTATTTAGTGGAGACGGTTGGTTAACAGATTTTTTAATGAATAAATAGCAGATTTAGTAAAGAAGGGTAAAAAAAATCTTCAGAAATAAATAGCACATTTAGTGGAGAAAAATGGTGAAACGGTATAGGTTTAACGCCCCTATCAACACTATTAGGTTATTTAAGAGGCGGGGCCTCCGAGTTTAACGTCCATCTCCGAAAGGACCGTTAGTGGAGACGGTTGTAAAAAAATTAATCAAAATGAATAACTAACACTTTTAGTGGGGATGGTCGGAACAAAAAAAAAATGTAATGAATAAATAGCACATTTAGTGGAGACGGTTAGTACAAAAATAATCAAAATGAATAAATAACACTCAATGTTGACGGTTGGCAAAAATATAACTAATTTAGTGGAGACGGTTTGTAAAAAGATTTTTTTAATGAATAAAAAACACATATAGTGAAGACGGTAAAAAAATTCAAGTGAATAAAAAACACATTTAGTTGAGAAGGTTGCTTAAAAAATAATTTACACACAAAAAAAGCACATTTAGTGGAGACGGAGGGTACCAAATTTTTTTAATGAATAAATAAAAACATGTAGATCTAATGAAGGTGATTGGTAAAAAAAATAATTAAATGAATAAATAAGCTATGTAGTGGAGACGGTTGTAAAAAAAGTTTTTTTATGAATAAACAGCACATTTAGTGAAGACGCTAGCTAAAAAAGATTTTTCAAAGAATAAATAACACATTTAGTGAAGTCGGTTGATAAAAAAACAAATTTCTGAATAAATAACACATGTAGTGGAAACAGTTGTAAAAAAATTTTAATGAATAAATAACATTTAGTCGAGATGGTTGGTAAAAGATCATTGAAATAAATACAAAAACACATTTAGTGGAAACGGTTGCTAAAAAATCATTTTAATGAATAAATAACACATTTAGTGGAGACGGTTGATTAAAAGATTTTTTTAATGAATAAAGAGCACATATGTATAGTGAAGACGGCAAAAAAATTCAATGAATAAAAAAACACATTTAGTGATGACGGTTGCTTAAAAAAATTAACACCAATAAATAGCACATTTAGTGGAGACGGTCGGTAAAAAAAATTTTTTTAATGAATAAATATCATATTAAGTGGAGTCTGTTGGTAAAAAAAATAATAATAAACACATTCAGTGGAGTCGGTTGGTAAAAAAAAATTTAATGAATAAATAGCACATTTAGTGGACAGGGTTGGTACAACAAATATTTTAATGAATAAATAACACATTTAGGGGAGACATTTGGTAACAAAAAACTACTAAAATGAATAAATAGCAAATTTAGTGTAGACGGTTGGTAAAAAAAATTACAACGAATTTATAACACATGTAGTGGAGACAGTTGGTAAAAAAAATAATTCATGAATAAATAACACATCTAGTGGAGACGGTCGTAAAAGTAAATTAAAATGAATAAATAACACATTTAAAGAAGACGGTAAAACAATTTTTTATGAATAAATAGCACATTTAGTGGAGACGATTGGTAAAAAAAATAATCAAAATGAACAAATAACTTATTTAGTGAAAACTGTTGGTTAAAAGATTTTTTTTATTTTTCACATATAGTGAAGACGGTAAAAAAATTAAAGTGAATAAATATCACACTTAGTGGAGACGGATTCAAAAACAATTTTTAAAGGAATAATAAAACATTTAGTGGAGACAGTTCGTAAAAAAAATCGAAACGTATAAATAGCACGTTTAGTGGAGACGGTTGTAAAAGTTAATTGAAATAAATGAATAACATATTTAGTGAAGACGGTTGGTAAAAAAAATAATTAAAATGAATACATAACACATGTAGTGGAGACGGTTGATAAAAAAATTAAAATGAGTAAGCAATACATTTGGTGGAAACGGTTAGTAAAAAAAAATTGTTTTTGAATAAAAGGCACATTTAGTTGAGACAGTAGCTAAAAAAGATTTGTAATGAATAAATAACACATTTAGTGAAGATGGTTGGTAAAAAACAATTATAATTAATTAAAAAACACATTTAGTGGAGACGGTAGGTAAAACAATATTTTAAAGAATAAATAACACATGTAGTGGAGATGGTTGATAAAGAATAATAAAATGGATTTAAAAAACACGTTTAGTATATACGATTGTTACCAAAAAAAATTTAAGGAATAAATAACACTTGTAATGGAGAGGGTTGTAAATTTTTGTATTAATGAATAAATAGCACATTTAGTGGAGACATTCGGTTTTAAAAAAAATTAAAATGAATAAATTACACATTTAGTGGAGACAGCTGGTTAAAACAAATTAAAATGAATAAATAACTTATTTAGTGGAGACGGTTGCTTAAAAGATTTTTTTTAATGAATAGATAGCACATATACTGAAGATGGTAAAAAAAAAAATTTATTAAAGTGAATGAATAACACATTTAGTGGAGACGGTTGGTAAAAAAAACAACGAAAAGAATAAATAGCACATTTAGTGAAGATAGTTGTAAATGTCTGGGAAGTACTAAGATTTAGTATTGGGTCCTCATACCCATCCCAGCACGTCCCTGGGTGGTTGATAGGGGAAAGGCCTCCAGATATGGAGGTTAGCTGCTAAGCAGTCGTGAACCAAATGGGAGATGGTCGTGGAGAGTAGAGGGGAACCCTGGTGGCACAGGTGCTTCAAGAAATACCTCACACACTCGACGAAGGGACCATCTTGGCGACGGGAGGCGCCATAAATCCTACCAAAGCCCCACTGCCTTGTGGGTTGTCAGTGGATGACAAAGGCTAGCAGAGACAACTGTACACAAACCGGCAGCAGGCAACGGGAAACCACTGCTGTAATATCCCAAGAACAGTCATGGAAAAGTACATTCATTCATCAAATAACAGCGTTAAAGGGGTTCATGATCCAGCTCTGATCTCCCCGCTCGGTAGGGACCGCCACGGGCAGCAGGTGGCACCCGATCGTCATCCAGCTACTGGCTGCAAAAATAAGCAACTTAACATAGTCACATGGAATGAGGGAACAATGTACCAGAAAGGCAAATTAGATAATATAGAGCAGGAAATGGATAGGATGAAGCTAAATATGTTAGGCCTTTCAGAAGTTAGATGGGAGGGGGCAGGCTTGATTAAAAGAGGATCCAAAACAATTGTATACTCAGGAGGAAAAACC
>NW_004797436.1:1243403-1248168 GCF_000002075.1 Aplysia californica
ATATTAGGTGTGTCCCGCGCGCTCATATGACCTATGCAGTTGCGAGCGCCGTAAAACCCTATACTAAACAAACAAACAATAACCCTTTGCCCCATGACCCATTATTCAACCTTTGCCCCATGTCCCATGATTCACCCTTTGCTCCATGACCCATTATTCACCCTTTGCCCCATGTCCCATGATTCACCCTTTGCTCCATGACCCATTATTCACCCTTTGTCCAATGACCCATGACTCAACCTTTGCCCCATGACCCATGACCTTTGTCTCACCGTTTGCTCCATGACCCATGACCCATGACTCACCTTTTGCCCCATAACCCATGACCCATGACCCATGACTCACAATTTGCCCCATGACCCATGACTCACCCTTTGAATCATGACCCATGACTCACCCTTTACCCCATGGCCCATGACTAATGACTCACCCTTTACCCCATGACCCATGACCAATGACTCACCCTTTACCCAATGACCCATTACCCATGACTCACCCTTTGCCCCTTACCCCATGACACATGACTCACCTTTTGCCTCATGACTCATGACTAATGACTCACCCTTTACCCCATGACCCATGACCAATGACTCACCCTTTACCCCATGACCAATTACCCATGACTCACCCGTTGCCCCTTACCCAATGACCCATGACTCACCCTTTGCCACATAACCCATGACTCACCCTTTTTCCCATAACCAATGACTCACCCTTTTCCCCATGACCAATGACACACCCTTTGCCCCATAGCCCATGACTCACCCTTTCCTCCATGACCCATGACGCACCTTTTGCCTCATGACCCATGACTCACCCTTTGCCCCATGACCCATGACTCACCTTTTGCCTAATGACCCATGATCCATGACTTACCCTTTGCCTTATGACCCATGACTCACCCTTTGCCCCATGACCCATGACTGATGACTCACCCTTTCCCCCATGACCCATGACTCACCCTTTGCCCAATGACCCATGACTCACCCTTTGCCCCATGACCCATCTCCCCATGACCCATGACTAAACCTTTGCCACATTACCCATAACCCATGACTCAACTTTTGCCCCATGACCCATGACTCACCTTTTGCTCCATGATCCATGACCCAAGACCCATGACTCACCCTTTGCCCCATGACCCTTTGCCCCATGACCCTTTGCCCCATGACCCATGACTCACCCTTTGTTCCATGACCCATGACTCACCCTTTAACCCATGACCCATGACTCACCCTTTGCCCCATGCCCCATGACTCACCCTTTGCCCCATGACCCATGACTCACCGTTTGCCCCATGACCCATGACTCACCCTTTGTTCCATGACCCATGACTCACCCTTTGCCCCATGACCCATGACTCACCCTTTGCCCCATGACCCATGACTCACCCTTTGCCCCATGGCCCATGACCCATGACTCACCCTTTGCCCCATGACCCATGACCCATAACTCACCCTTTGCCCTATGACCCATGACTCATGACTCACCCTTTGCCCCATGACCCATGACTCACCCTTTGCTCTTTGACCAATGCCTCACCCTTTGACACATGACCCATGACCCATGACTCACCCTTTGCCCCATGACCCATGACTCACCTTTTGCCCCATGACCCATGACTCACCTTTTGCCCCATGACCCTTGACTCACCGTTTGCCCCATGACCCATGACTCACCATTTAACCCATGACCCATGACTCACCCTTTGCCCCATGACCCATGACTCACCCTTTGCCCCATGACTCTTGACTCACCATTTGCCCATGACCCATGACTCACCCTTTGCCCCAAGACCCTTGACTCACCGTTTACCCCATGACCCATGACTCAGCCTTTGACACATGACCCATGACCCATGACTCACCCTTTGCCCCATGACCCATGACCCATGACTCACCCTTTGACACATGACCCATGACCCATGACTCACCTTTTGCCCCATGACCCATGACTCACCTTTTGCGCCATGACCCATGACTCACCCTTTACCCCATAACCCTTGACTCACCCTTTGCCCCATGACCCATGACTCACCCTTTGCCCCATGACCCATGACTCACCCTTTGCCCCATGACCCACTCATGTTACTCACGTTGACCTGACTGGGCGTGACCTCTTGACCTGTATAGTAAATGTTGTGAGGTTTTCTGTACACGTTCATTAAAATGTCATTTGGAAAATCTGCACAGTTTACTTTGTGATTATTTGTTGCCTTTGGGGCTCTGTCTCACTCTGTCTATCCTTGTTATCCATTTACAACATTTCTCTCTATCACTGTGGACACGCTCTCTTTATCTCTCCCTGACACATTCTCTCTATCACAGTACACAAAGTATTTCTTCTATATCTCCCTAACACATTCTCTCTATAACAGTACACATATTGTCTCTTCTATATCTCCCCAACACATTCTCTCTATCACAGTACACAGTCTATCTCCCTGGGAAGTACTAAGATTTAGTTTGGTTCCTCATACCCAACCCAGCGTGTCCCCTGGTGGAAAGGCATCCAGATATATGGAGGTTAGCTGCTAAGCAGTTGCAAACCAAATGGGAGATAGTCGTGGAGAGTAGAGGGGAACCCTGGTGGCACAGGTACTTCAAGAAATACCTCACACACTCGACGAAGGGACCATCTTGGCGACGGGAGGCGCCATAAATCCTACCAAAGCCCCACTGCCTTGTGGGTTGTCAGTGGATGACAAAGGCTAGCAGAGACAACTGTACACAAACCCGCAGCAGGCAACGGGAAACCCCTGCTGTAATATCCCAAGAACAGTCACGGAAAAGTACATTCATTCATCAAATAACAGCGTTAAGGGGGTTCATGATCCAGCTCTGAACTCCCCGCTCGGGAGGGACTGCCACGGGCAGCAGGTGGCGCCCGATCGTCATCCAGCTACCGGCTGCAAAAATAAGCAACTTAACATAGCCTCATGAAATGTGAGAACAATGTACCAGTAAGGCAAATTAGATAATATAGAACAGGAAATGGATAGGATGAAGCTAAATATGTTTGGCCTTTCAGAAGTTAGATGGGAGGGGGTGGGCTTAATTAAAAGAGGATCCAAAACAATTGTATACTCAGGAGGAAAAACCCATAAAAGAGGAGTCGGAATTTTATTTGACGAAGCAACAGCAAAGAGCATCAAAGGTCTTTGGGGAGTGCCAGATAGAGTCATCGTGGCTAAATTAGATGGAAAACCTTTTGACATAGGTGTCATCCAAATATATGCACCAACATCAGAGCACGACAACGAGGAAATTGAGACTTTTTATAAAGACCTTGATAAGCCAAAGCGTCCACCAAAATAAGACCACCTCCAGGCCAGGCTAATGTACAAAGTTTTTGCACGGTGTAGAAGCCACTCGAAAAGATCCGCGTCCACCGACATCAGACCAGCTAAACCTATTTTTAGCCCAGTGTGTTATGATTACGAGAATAACAGACAGCACAGGCGATTGATTGATTTATTTACCACTTTAAAAAACTTAAAAGCAACAAATTATAATTATGGGAAAATTGTTGGTCAGTTTGGACGATGAGAAGGGGAAAAAAAAGAAAAAAAAATCTGGGACTGGGATTCGAACCCACGCTCACAAAATAATGTTTGCCTCCAAACGCGGACACGCTGTTCACTCGGCCATCAGAACTTTCGTCAGCGAAGGGTAAATTAAGCGTCATATACAGCACTGTTTCAGGAAAGGCAAAGCGACATAAGATATCGAGATGTAGATCTAGAATCTAGGCCTAGATCTAGTGGACCGGCAGATAATGTCTGGAGAAAACTAAAAAATGGCGGAAAATTGGAAGCACTAAACATTAGAGAACGTAAATCTATTTAGATCTAGATCTAGATCTAGCCACGTCCCTAGCTAGGTCTAACCTGGCCTATTTTTAGCTCTCCCGAGAACGAAATAATGATCTAGATCTAGGTCAAGTGCTTTAATTTTAATTTTTTTTTGCTGTTTTTCAGCACAAATCTGTTATTGTACGACATAATATAATGAGATACAACTTTATTGATCATGTGAAGTACAATGAAGAAGCAAAAATGTACATTTCCTTCCAAAATGAGTCGAATCGAGGCTTTCTTAGTCCCCTGTACGACTGACGAAAAAGCGTGCATGCAGGAAAATCGCCTAGTCTGGCAAAGGCAGTCAGTGACTGACAAAAACAAGCTCATTTACATGTGAGCTTGGCCTGCAAGTGACGAAAAAGCGCAGTGAACGCGTGGCCTTAGGCAATGAAACAGTTAAAATCACAAGATGCAAAGGTAGTCATGGGAGACTGTTATGCCAAAGTAGGAAGTACACGTATAGAAGATATAGTTGGGCCATGGGGACTGGGTAGAGAGAATGAACGCGGGGAACGACTGGTCGAATGGTGCAAAGAAATTTATGACATCAAACGCCTGGTGTGAAAGTCACCCAAAAAGACGATACACTTGGAAGAGCCCTGGCGATAGAAGTAGAAATCAAATAGACTTGGTATTTATTGAGAAACCATTTAGAAACACAATTAAATCATCTAAATCACTGCCAGGAGCAGACTGTGATAGTGAACATGTACCAGTCATGTGTAAAATGCGGATAAGACTGAAGAAACTTAAAAGTCAAAATACCAACCAAAATTTGACATAGGTCTTTTCAAGACAAACCAATAACTGAAAGAACGTTTCTCCATAGATGTAAGCAATACATTTCAAGCTCTTGAAAACATTACTACATCGGAAGAACTAAGGAGGAAAATGAAAGACTCA
>NW_004797436.1:1248268-1254473 GCF_000002075.1 Aplysia californica
AACTATGGAGGGAAATGAAAGACTCAATAATGGAAGCTGTGGAGGAAAATATCCCCCCGAAAGATAAAAAAGCTAATAAAAAATGGATGACCCATGTAAGAAATAACGCATCTAGTGGAGACAGTTGTAAGAAATAAAAATAATCACAGCTAGCGGAGACAGTTGAAAACATAATACTTGTACTTGTATATATTTTTCCACCAACAGTCCCCACTAAATATGTTGTATATTTTATTGTATTCTATTTCTTAGTCCCCTCTATATAGATATAGATATATATATATATATATATATATATATATATATATATATATATATATATATATATATATATATATATATATATATATTTATATATAGGCCTATCTGGGTTTTTTACCTACAGTCCCTAATAGATGTGTTATATATTTTTATTATTCTTTTTTTTTTCCACCAACAGTCCCCACTAGATGTATATATGTCGGTGGTCTAGTGGTTAGGTTACCGGACTCGTAATCGTGAGGTTGTCGGTGGTCTAGTGGTTCGGCTACCGGACTCGTAATCGTGAGGTTGTCGGTGGTCTAGTGGTTAGGTTACCAGACTCGTAATCGTGAGGTTGTCGGTGGTCTGGTGGTTAGGTTACCAGACTCGTAATCGTGAGGTGGCAGGTCGGGGGTTCGAGTCGCGGGCCCGACGTTGTGTCCTTGGGAAAGGCACTTTACACGAATTTGCCCCACTTCACCCAGGTGGAAATGGGTACCCGGCTATAAACAGTGAAATATCTTGTCAGTTTGTTAGTGTTTGAACGCTTAATCAGCTGCTTGCACTGTATGCTTCCCGGGAAGCTGGGAATGTTTCGGAGTGTTCTAAGGTCTGCTGGGGTAATAATATAGTGTAAAGCGCATAGAGCCTGCTGTTGAGCGGGGATATGCACTATACAAATGCTGTTGATTTTTTTCATTTAAAAAAAAATTGTTTTCACCAACAGTCCCCACTAGATATGTTATACCGGTATATATTTTTTTTTTTCACCCACAGTCCCCACTAAATATGTTATACCGGTATATATATATTTTTTTCCCCCACAGTCCCCACTAGATGTGTTATACCGGTATATATATTTTTTTTTCACCAACAGTCCCCACTATATTACTATGTTTTCTCTATTTTATTTTCACCAAGTCCCCACTAGATGTGTTGTATATTTCATTTTATTCTATTGTTTCCACCAATTGTCTCCCCTAGATGTGTGATTTCCTCTATTGCTCGTTCAACAGTCTCCTTTAGCTGTATGTTACTTGTATGTTTTTCCAAACGACTCTCGTCCAGTGGAAGGACCACGTGATCAAACGTGTCGTCACATCAAGGAGCTTAGAACTACTGTCAACTCCTAGCATCACATGCAACTGTGTGAATGTCCGGTCCAGCTGAGATGCCCACGTTCAACTTAATTAACACAACTGGCGTTTGAAAATTGTTGTGGTTTTTTTCGTCCTGACATTGTAGCATCCACAGAGTTATCTCCTTTTGTATCTATATATAGTGTGCATCTATGGTAGCATCCACAGAGTTATCTCCTTTTGTATCTATATATAGTGTGCATCTATGGTAGCATCCACAGAGTTATCTCCTTTTGTATCTATATATAGTGTACATCTATGATAGCATCCACAGAGTTATCTCCTTTTGTATCTATATATAGTGTACATCTATGGTAGCATCCACAGAGTTATCTCCTTTTGTATCTATATATAGTGTACATCTATGGTAGCATCCACAGAGTTATCTCCTTTTGTATCTATATATAGTGTACATCTATGATAGCATCCACAGAGTTATCTCCTTTTGTATCTATATATAGTGTACATCTATGGTAGCATCCACAGAGTTATCTCCTTTTGTATCTATATATAGTGTACATCTATGGTAGCATCCACAGACTTATCTCCTTTTGTATCTATATATAGTGTACATCTATGATAGCATCCACAGAGTTATCTCCTTTTGTATCTATATATAGTGTACATCTATGATAGCATCCACAGACTTATCTCCTTTTGTATCTATATATAGTGTACATCTATGGTAGCATCCACAGACTTATCTCCTTTTATATCTATATAGTGTACATCTATGGTAGCATCCATAGACTTATCTCCTTTTATATCTATATAGTGTACATCTATGGTAGCATCCACAGACTTATCTCCTTTTATATCTATATAGTGTACATCTATGGTAGCATCCACAGACTTATCTCCTTTTATATCTATATATAATGTACATCTATGGTAGCATCCACAGACTTATCTCCTTTTATATCTATATAGTGTACATCTATGGTAGCATCCATAGACTTATCTCCTTTTATATCTATATAGTGTACATCTATGGTAGCATCCACAGACTTATCTCCTTTTGTATCTATATATAGTGTACATCTATGATAGCATCCACAGACTTATCTCCTTTTATATCTATATAGTGTACATCTATGGTAGCATCCACAGACTTATCTCCTTTTATATCTATAGTCAGCTATAGTGTACATCTATGGTAGCATCCATAGACTTATCTCCTTTTATATCTATATAGTGTACATCTATGGTAGCATCCACAGACTTATCTCCTTTTGTATCTATATATAGTGTACATCTATGATAGCATCCACAGAGTTATCTCCTTTTGTATCTATATATAGTGTACATCTATGGTAGCATCCATAGACTTATCTCCTTTTGTATCTATATATAGTGTACATCTATGATAGCATCCACAGACTTATCTCCTTTTATATCTATATAGTGTACATCTATGGTAGCATCCATAGACTTATCTCCTTTTATATCTATATAGTGTACATCTATGGTAGCATCCACATACTTATCTCCTTTTATATCTATAGTCAGCTATAGTGTACATCTATGGTAGCATCCACAGACTTATCTCCTTTTATATCTATAGTCAGCTATAGTGTACATCTATGGTAGCATCCACAGACTTATCTCCTTTTATATCTATATAGTGTACATCTATGGTAGCATCCACAGACTTATCTCCTTTTGTATCTATATATAGTGTACATCTATGGTAGCATCCACAGAGTTATCTCCTTTTATATCTATATAGTGTACATCTATGATAGCATCCACAGACTTATCTCCTTTTATATCTATAGTCAGCTATAGTGTACATCTATGGTAGCATCCACAGACTTATCTCCTTTTATATCTATAGTCAGCTATAGTGTACATCTATGGTAGCATCCACAGACTTATCTCCTTTTATATCTATATAGTGTACATCTATGGTAGCATCCACAGACTTATCTCCTTTTATATCTATATAGTGTACATCTATGGTAGCATCCACAGACTTATCTCCTTTCATATCTATAGTCAGCTATAGTGTACATCTATGGTAGCATCCACAGACTTATCTCCTTTTATATCTATAGTCAGCTATAGTGTACATCTATGGTAGCATCCCACCAGACCAACACGGTGGGGGGGACAGGGGACGTAATTCAATCAAACAAGATTTGTAAAATGACACAACTAAACAGCGGAGACCACTTCCCTTGACTTGAATAAATTATTATAACCTGTTTACCTCCCTTGGGCGTTTCCTGGATACTTCCTCACACATTTCAAAACCCACTGTTTGGTTTGTTAGCGTTATCTTTTCCTTGTACATTTGAGACTAGATTAGTTCTAGTTCTGGTATCCTTATATTGACCACCAACTGTAGGAACAAAAAGAGATTAAAGTGTTAAACAGTTTTATGTCATAGAAAATGGTGATATTGAACATTATGCAAAAAAAGGACATACTTCATTACTACGTTCTCTAACGTTAGAGGACATATATACAAGCTGTCTACGTTCTCTAACGTTAGAGGACATATATACAAGCTGTCTACGTTCTCTAACGTTAGAGGACATATATACACGCTGTCTACGTTCTCTAACGTTAGAGGACATATATACAAGCTGTCTACGTTCTCTAACGTTAGAGGACATATATACACGCTGTCTACGTTCTCTAACGTTAGAGGACATATATACAAGCTGTCTACGTTCTCTAACGTTAGAGGACATATATACAAGCTGTCTACGTTCTCTAACGTTCAGTGATTCCAATTTTACGCCATCTTTTTTTTTTAGTTTCCTCCAGACCTCATCTGCCGATCCGATGCCCACCGTCTCACTGATATCAACCCCCCCGTTTATCCTGGGCCCTCCTGCGGCCCCCAGACCCCTGCCAATTGTTCCTCCTGTCAATTATTCTTCGTCCTGGTGGGGGGTCCGGGGCCAAATTGTTGGTCAGTAAGGAGAAGGAGAGGGAAAAAAACAACAACAAAACTTAAAGTTGCCGGGACCGGGATTCGATGTCACGCTTGGAAGCCCTGAGCATTAGAGTTAGAGAACGTAGACAGCTTGTATATATGTCCTCTAACGTTAGAGAACGTAGACAGCGTGTATATATGTCCTCTAACGTTACAGAACGTAGACAGCTTGTATATATGTCCTCTAGCGTTAGAGAACGTAGACAGCTTGTATATATGTCCTCTAACGTTAGAGAACGTAGACAGCTTGTATATATGTCCTGTAACGTTAGAGAACGTAGACAGCTTGTATATATGTCCTCTAACGTTAGAGAACGTAGACAGCGTGTATATATGTCCTCTAACGTTAGAGAATGTAGACAGCTTGTATATATGTCCTCTAACGTTAGAGAACGTAGACAGCTTGTATATATGTCCTGTAACGTTAGAGAACGTAGACAGCTTGTATATATGTCCTCTAACGTTAGAGAACGTAGACACTACCCTTAATTAATTACTTATCCGGAAATAATGTAAGTTACTTCCCTTGTTTAATAGAGCCTTTTTATTCTTACCTTCACTAACTAAATAAAAACTACCTGAAATAGTAGGCTATATATTATAGAGAGATTGTAGACTAGAGAGATTGTAGACTATATAGAGATTGTGGACTAGAGAGATTGTGGACTAGAGAGATTGTGGACTATATAGAGATTGTGGACTAAAGAGATTGTAGACTAGAGAGATTGTGGACTAGAGAGATAGACTATATAGAGATTGTAGACTTGAGAGATTGTGGACTAGAAAGATTGTGGACTATATATAGAGATTGTAGACTAGAGAGATTGCAGACTATATAGAGATTGTAGAATTGAGAGATTGTGGACTAGAGAGATTGTGGACTAGAGAGATTGTGGAATATATAAAGATTGTAGACTAGAGATACTGTAGACTATATAGAGATTGTGGACTAGAGAGATTGTAGACTAGAGAGATTGTAGACTAGAGAGATTGTGGACTAGAGATTGTAGACTTGAGAGATTGTGGACTAGAGAGATTGTAGACTAGAGAGATTGTGAAATATAGAGAGATTGTAGACTAGAGAGATTGTAGACTAGAGAGATTGTAGACAAGAGAGATTGTGGACTAGAGAGCTTGTAGACTAGAGAGATTGTGGACTATATAGAGAGATTGTAGACTAGAGAGATTGCAGACTATATAGAGATTGTAGACTTGAAAGATTGTGGACTAGAGAGATTGAGGACTAGAGAGATTGTAGACTAGAGAGATTGTGGAATATATAGAGATTGTAGACTAGAGAGATTGTAGACTATATAGAGATTGTGGACTAAAGAGATTGTAGACCAGAGAGATGTGGACTAGAGAGATTGTAGACTACAGAGATTGTAGACTAGAGAGATTGTGGACTATATAGAGATTGTAGACTTGAGAGATTGTGGACTAGAGAGATTGTAGACTAGAGATATTGTGGAATATATAGAGATTGTAGACTAGAGAGATTGTGGACTAGAGAGATTGTAGACTAGAGATATTGTAGACTAGAGAGATTGTAGACTATTTAGAGATTATAGACTAGAAAGATTGTGGACTATATAGAGATTGTGGAATATATAGAGATTGTAGACTAGAGAGATTGTGGACTAGAGAGATTGTGGACTACCGGTAGAAAGATTGTTCTCTCATTCCGTGTCGTTGACAGCTCAGACCAGGAGGCTGGGGGGCTCCCCTCCTCTCCCCCCAATCTCAGCTCCCCTCCTCTCCCCCCTATCTCAGCTCCCCTCCTCTCCACCCAATCTCAGCTCTCCTCCTCTTCCCCCAATCTCAGCTCCCCTCCTCTTCCCCCAATCTCAGCTCCCCTCCTCTTCCTTCCTCTTCCCCC
>NW_004797436.1:1254573-1258583 GCF_000002075.1 Aplysia californica
TCTCTCTCTCTCTCTCTCTGGTGTGAAAACGCTTAGTTTTGATAACCAACTCAACGTGATAAGCAGTCTTGCTACCAACATGGTATAATTTTAACATAAATTCTGTTTTTAAAAAATGCACAGATCAAAATTAATGTTTTCATTTTATCTTTGTTGATATTCCTAAATGCTCTCTTTTAAAGTACAGCATTAGAATTGGAAGTTTTCTTTTCATTGTTTGTTTCATCAAAGGTGTGCATAAGAATTATAATGTCCTTGCGAGGAACTTATTTATATGCTCACATATTTTTCTAAGGTATGAATTCTCAACACTGGGAAAAACTCCGGAAGAACTATCGGGACATAGTGGAATCGGTGGAACCGTTGGATGTTATGCCTTATCTCTGTGAGGTTGGTTAGTGTGTTATCATGTTTTGTTATTTTGGTCCTGATTTTTGGGAGATGAACATGTAGCATTACTTTGCTACACTTTGTAGCTGTATTTTCTCTGCCTGGCATGCATGCTATTGATTGTGGTAGGCTTACAGTGCTTGAGGGAGCTTTTTTGTGTTTAAGAGTACCTAAAGAAACCTGCATCTTTTTGTTTATTTGAGTGTAAGGGTTGAGTCATTCAACCTGTTCTGAAGATCTTTATAGAGTGAGTTTTTTAACCTGTTTGCTCTGTGGACTTCCCAGGAAGTCAAGAATACTTCTGAGTATTCTAGGGTCCGCTGAGGTCATAATAAAAATGGTAAAGCGCAAAGAGTTTGCTGTTGAATAGGAATATTTCTGCGCTATACAAATGCTATTTATTATTATAGTACTACATAGTTTCCACTGTTTATTTTCTCAAGTAGTGCTGGTCAACCCTTATGTAGTCTGTGCCAACTTTTGCCACATTTGAGAGGTTAAAATGTTTGTACGCTCATGTACATCCAATAGAGGTATTAAATAATAGCCGTCACTACTTTGATCATCCCCACTGCCCACTAAAAGTACCGAATCAAACACCAGTTTTTTTATACCACCCAGATTGGCAAGCACTGATCTAAAAATATAAAACTATGTGAACAGAGCCATTTTGGTGTGGAAAGTTGTAAAGTTGATTATTTCATGGAAGTTTGAGGTTGGAATTGGGAGTCCAAATAACTTTTTTCATCCATATTGTTTTGATATTTCGTCTCAGTCTAGTGTTTTGTCGGGAGACCGAGTGCTCTGCCTTTGAAATGTCCAGATTTCGATCTAAAAGGTTGTTGAAATTCAACTCTATACAAGCGTATGTCATTTGCATTAGTGTGGCGTCATGCTTTACATGAGCCCTATTATATCCATATTTCAGAAGTGTAGTGGTTGGATTTTTGTCTGAACAAAATTGTTTTTAAATATTGTAAATATTGTTAAGTCAAATGACCTTGCTAGCTTTTTGTTGCCTTTTTTTTTTTTACAAAGACAATGAGAAAGGCTATCTTACTGCTTTTATTTACGCATAATTTGAAATGACAGAATTTTTTAGAGTGCTGGCTTACAGTGGAGTCTGTTTAAAGTCTGTTTAAAGTCTGTTTAAAGTCTGTTTAAAGTCTGTTTAAACAGAAATCTGCAGGATTTTCTTTGGTTTAGCTGTGATTTAATTTGAGAGAGGGATGCTCAAATAGCTATTATTGTCGACAGCGTAGAGTTGGGAGTGCCATGCATGCGGCAAATGTCACTTTTTAAAAGTTTTTCTCATATACTTCTTTTAGTAACTAACTGCAATTTGATCTGCAGGCTGTAGACATTGTGTTTTCTCTTCGACATTGTCAGATTGCTTAATCTGCTGAATAATCACTCAGAACAGAAGAAAGAGTAGGTAGAGAAGTGAAAGAGAAAGCCCAATGCTCAGTGACATGTCACTGTTAGGTCTTGGAGGGAGAAGGGTAGCTCTGATTTCATTTAGGGCTGTTCAGTGGAACAGGTGATGATCCACAGTTTCATATGCATAGTCACACAAGGGACACATTGGGGAGAAGTTCCGGGTTTATTCTGTTCAGGTGGAAGTAGAGCTGTATATGTTCTGTTCGTAGGCGGAAGATTGTAATCTGTTTCTTTCTCTGTATGTTGTTGATGATATTGTCATTCCTTTTTGTTGTGGTCATATGTTTGAAAACTGCTCTGCCTGTCTTTCCCAGGACCCATCCGTTCATCCAATCTTGTTTGTTGTTGCTTTTAATGATTTGTTTTGAAGTGTTGTAACAGGTTGTATGAAGTTGTCTGCTCCCAGACACGCTCAAACTGGCTGGTACCTTCTCAGCCGCAGAGGGTGTGTTTGATAAAAGCAGTAAAGGTGTTAGGCAGATTAGACACCCTCTCAAGGGAGAGAAGGGGTTTGTTAGTGAAGACTGAAGAGCATAGCGTCTACCACGCTTCGGTGGGTTCTGCCTCCTACACCTTGTGGGGCCACACCTGCTCCCATCCTGTTGTTTTACTCTAGGAGACGAGGGGTTGGTTTGTTGGCGCCAACAACTCGCCATTCACCAGATCCATGTCAGTGAGAACAGGGATCACCATGGGCAGGTACGGTTGGCTGGATTGGGAGAAGCTGTTTGAGACGCTTAAGCATTTCTCAATATTTCAATGAGACCCATCTCCAGTCCTTGATCCCCTACTTGAGGGATACTAGTGAAGAGCTAGGTGACATAACTCTTGAAATTCATTTTGTTTTAAAAATGAGAGCATTTTGTCTTTTTGATTATTGTTTTTTTTACAAAGAGAAAGAAGAAAAACATCAGGGATTTTATTATCTTTCAGCTAACCGTTGTTTTTTTATTAACTGTATTTTTTTTTGTGTGCAGAAATCAGTCCTGACCTTCGAGGAAAGGAACCAAATCACTGGATCTGGTTGTACCTCGGAACTGCAGATGCAAGAACTGCTGACAAGATTGCGTAGCAAAAAGGAGGAAGTGCATGCTTTTCAGTATGTCATCTTTTCATGTAGATTGCCAAAAGAGTACCGTAGCACCTTTATTTATTTTTTTTTAAAGGGAGAATTCTGAACTCGTAAAGAATTAAACAGCTCAAAGAACAAGCTCAACTTTTTTTAGAAAGACACTGGACTGAAATATTATAAATTGCTGAATAAGAAAATGGCAGAGGCCAGTTAGAAGTATGAAATCAGCCTTTTTAGTTATTAATGCTTCCCTCTAAAAATTTATGAAAAACCTTCACTGGCAGTGTTTTATGGCACCGGATTAGCAATGCCAATGGAGCTTACCTATGCAGCAAAATTTTGGTCCCTAGTTGCGGGTGCATTTTTGCGCCGGATCGGAACGTAGGTGACTACCTTTCTCAGATTCGCTCAGCTCTATCTCTGGAGCAATATGAATGAAACTTGGCAACCAATCAGAAAATAGGGCAAATTAATGATATGTGGACGTTAAAGTTTGTAGGCCTACACGGGAATTAACCTATGTTTTTGGGGTCGGAAACACTTTCGTATCAGGCATTCCGTAAACTATAAGGATTTTGATGTTCAATCTTGAGAAGGTAAGGGATTTATCTTTCCGCTAGCCTATAGTGTCCTTGAATTTGAAAGTTCTATGTCAGTAGTTGTTTGGAATTTATCATAAATGTACTACTACATCCCACGGCGTCACTTTTCGCCCGATTCTGTTACTTTTAGTTCGCGTGACTCAGCAGTCCGCCGGAGCTCCCCGGCTAGGGGTCACGGGGTTAATGAGCCCTAAAGCGACTTTGCCGGTGTCGGTCAGGAAGTTCGCCTTTTTGACTATGTATAAAACGATATAACTTCTTCCCCATCCCACATAGCAAACCATTACGCGGATGTACTAAAAGCTCAATGTCTTGAGATTTATTCTGCGTTAGAGTGGTTAGTTTCTGTGCCTTAGTTTTTGTTCTAGACAAGTGTTTGTAGAGTACCCAATTTGCCCTATTTTAATTACAAACTTATCGTCGGTCATCTCACGAAGTGTCGTAACTGCATTTTTGGGCATTTTGAGTTATTTATACCACACCGATCAGCTTGACGAGATCTTTCT
>NW_004797436.1:1258683-1260735 GCF_000002075.1 Aplysia californica
CCCCCAGGACAGCCTGGCGGGGATCTAGAGTAAGCGACAAACAAACTTGTCACTAAGACTTATATGCACATCATTTCCAACATCATCATCATCATCATCATCATCATCATCATCATCACCAGAAATACTCATCATCATCATCATCACTAGAAATACTCATCATCATCATCATCATCATCATCGTCACCAGAAATACTCATCATCATCATCATCATCGACTAAACAAGTCCCCTTTCCCTTGTTTCGTTTCTCTAGAAAACAACAATTTGCCCCACGTCAAGACATTTTGACGTACCCCCACAGATATCGGCGCCAACATCAGGACACGGGACAACGACACAAGAAAACAAAAAGACAACAAACGACTCTCTTGTGGGGTCCACAGACTCAGGACTGCTGTAAGGCCACACTGGGGCTGATCTCAGACTCAGGACTGCTGTAAGGCCACACTGGGGCTGATCTCAGACTCAGGACTGCTGTAAGGCCACACTGGGGCTGATCTCAGACTCAGGACTGCTGTAAGGCCACACTGGGGCTGATCTCAGACTCAGGACTGCTGTAAGGCCACACTGGGGCTGATCTCAGACTCAGGACTGCTGTAAGGCCACACTGGGGCTGATCTCAGACTCAGGACTGCTGTAAGGCCACATGTAGTGGAAGGCCAATTCAAAACGGTTTTTGTTTTACTTTGGAAAAGGGGGTGGGGGGATGGGGTAAGAAGGTTGAATGTTTGTTAGCTTTCTCTTTGTTGCTGATTTTGTGCAAGGGTAAACTAAACGAAATATTCTGTAAGTAAGACGATGAAGACCGAGTGCCTGGTAAACTAAACGAAATATTCTGTAAGTAAGACGATGAAGACCGAGTGCCGTGGTAAACGAAACGAAATATTCTGTAAGTAAGACGATGAAGACCGAGTGCCGTGGTAAACGAAACGAAATATTCTGTAAGTAAGACGATGAAGACCGAGTGCCGTGGTAAACTAAACGAAATATTCTGTAAGTAAGACGATGAAGACCGAGTGCCTGGTAAACTAAACGAAATATTCTGTAAGTAAGACGATGAAGACCGAGTGCCTGGTAAACTAAACGAAATATGATGTGAGTAAGACGATGAAGACCGAGTGCCTGGTAAACTAAACGAAATATGATGTGAGTAAGACGATGAAGACCGAGTGCCTGGTAAAACCAACACATGGGTCGCCACCACTCGGAGAACGAGCGACGCTTCTGTCACAAGTTCACGTCAACGTCCATTGTTACTTTGTTACAGATTAGGTAAACAAAACAGTGACCAGTCACCTCACACACGATTTGTGCTTGAGTTGTGGGCGGGGCTTATAAGTTATGACGGATCACACGCTTCCCTCACCAGCAGTTGAAAAGTTATTGTTAGGCCTACCCATTGGTCAACTTGGGTAAACAGTCATTGGGGGGACTAACAATAACGACAGGTGAACGAATTATGACGGCCCGTCCACTGCGTCAGGGGCCGATTCAAAATTTTGGACAAAGCGTTGGGCGATGAGTGACCACGCCTGGCCGTCTGAGGCAGGTACATTTGACCGTGGGTTGATCAAATAAGGTGGCCGCGGCCGCGTTGGACAGGTGACCGTTTTACACCGTTAAGTTATATAGAAAAAAACGCAGGGGGGGGGGGTGGAAAGTGGCCGTTTGTACAGGTGGCCGTCATGGCAGGTTCGACTGTTTATCATAATATGTATATATACATTCTGTATACTGTATATTATAATATGTATATATACTTTCTGTATAGTGTATATTATAATATGTATATATACATTCTGTATACTGTATATTATAATATGTATAAATACTTTCTGTATAGTGTATATTATAATATGTATATATACTTTCTGTATAGTGTATATTATAATATGTATATATACATTCTGTATACTGTATATTATAATATGTATATATACTTTCTGTATAGTGTATATTATAATATGTATAAATACTTTCTGTATAGTGTATATTATAATATGTATATATACTTTCTGTATACCGTATATTATAATATGTATATATACTT
>NW_004797436.1:1260835-1265450 GCF_000002075.1 Aplysia californica
ACGGACAGACAGACAGACAGACAGACAGACATACTTTCTCAGAGAACATTTTGGCTCAACTCCCTACTTGCAATACATAGATAAAGAATAAACAACGAATTGAAAGGTTTTGGTACATAATCTGTCAAGACTACCATCCATCAGACAGTATAGCAGCGTGGGTGGTGGGTGGGTGCTCAGGCGTAGTTTGCTCCTTCTTTCCTATCAAACATCTATTGTCCTGATCTCTCCTTTTTTTTTTGTCTGTTACTCTCTTGTAACTCCTCTAATCTTTGACACTCATATGACCTTATTGTGTTGCAAGTGCCGTAAAACTCTTACTAAAGTTAAACTAAACACTATAGCAGCGAGAGCATACAACCAGAGATCATTCTGTAAACAAAGAAAAAGAGGCAGGCTCAGGAAAAGATTGTTAAAGGGGGGTTAGAGAGTGGGGGGGGGGGCAGAGAAACGTAAGTCAAAAACTGAATAACCGTGCAACGAGCCATATAACAGACAAAAGAAAGACGTTTGCTTCTCCCCCATCCCCTACTCTCAACACCGCAAGGTAACTTCACCTTCACCTTCACTTTCACCTTCACCTTCACCTTCACCTTCACCTTCACCTTCAACTTCACCTTCACCTTCACCTTCACCTATCACGTAGACTGGATGTCCACCGAGGTGCTTTTGAAGATATGGCCTCCAGCTTCCTCCACTCCTTCCGGTCTTCAGTTTTCCGGAGTGTGTCTTTGAGTTCCAGGCCTCTCATTCCTTGATGTTGTCAAACCCAACTTTTCTTCGGTCTGTCTCTGCTCCTTTTTCCCCGGACGCTGAAAATGGAGCAGAGGCAGACAAAAGAAGAGTTGGGTTGGGAGGTAACAGAGGCTTTAAAAATGTTTATAGTAGAGGGTTTTACGGCGCTCGCAACTGCATAAGGTCATATGAGCGCCATAACAGAGGCTGAAACAGAGGCTGAAAAAAAGTAATTTAAAAAAGTAAAGTTTTAGTAACTCAATACAGATTCGAACTGTATCCCCCTCAGACTCCGCCTCTACTGTATCCGAGTGTTGTTCAACGCCGTGAGTCTGTGTGTGTTGGGGGGAAGTGCTGGACTCATCTACTATGTGGCAGACCTCTCCATCGGGCCAGGGGCGGGTGTGCCCGAGGCTTTTGGTGACTTTCTACAGAAGTATCAGGTACAGTTACTGATGTTTTCTTTGTGTTTTCAAAGGGGTTGGTTGTTTTGGCTGTTTGTTTTTTTTTGTGCAGTTTTTGTTTGTTTGTTTTTTCCTTAACGATAACACTGTATAACACGTCCACCTGTCTGAGACAACCACTTTTCTCCTCGAAAATGCTTTGGCCATCTTGGACAGTTTCAACTTCATTTTACTGTGCTTTGACTCTGTTGTCTACTCCACAGTTAACCATACTGGTCTCCGGCCTCAAAGTTATCATCCCTCCTATACTGAACGTGCTGCTGGTGTTGGAGAGATACCACCCGAGAACTCAGATCAAGCTACAGATTGCGAGGTGAAGTATGTCTTCATTTAAAGAAGGAAAAACACAGCAACATTTATATCCGTTAAGCTCTTTTTCAATGCTCACAGAAGACATGAGTTCGATTCTCGAGAAGAATAAAAGCGGTTGACATGAGGACGTCACTGGTAGATCTTACTTCTTTAGTTTCCCTCTGTTGTTTCTGTTAGTCTGTTATACTATTTCTCAACACTAAATGATCATTATTGTGTTGGTGTGCTTCTCTTTACTCAAACAAATACCCCCCCCCCCCTGTTGTGTCTGTCTGTCTGTCTGTCTGTCTGTCTGTCTGTCTGTCTGTCTGTTTGTCTGTCTGTCTGTCTGTCTGTCTGTCTCTCTGTCTGTCTGTCTGTCTGTCTGTCTCTTACTTTTTCCCGGTACTACATGACAAATTTTATTATTGTGTCGATGTGCTTCTCTTTACGTATACAAACAAACAAACAAACAAACAAGAAAAATAATAAACCAGTTATCTTTTCGTCGGTCATCTCACGAAGTGTCGTAACTGCATTTTTGGGCATTTTGAGTTATTTATACCATGCCGATCAGCTTGACGAGATCTTTCTTCTCTCAAAGCGAAAAGAAGCTATCTCTACTAGTTTTCGAGTTATAAAATATCCGAGTTACGTCGTATCGTAAAATCAGGACGTATTCAATCTCACGAAGAGTCGTATCACATCATACGTCACTTCGTGAGATACAATAACAATATACTGCTCTCTCAGAATCAGTCATTTCCAATCTCACGAAGGAACGTATCGCTTTCAACAGTATATGGACACTTTCATAGGCATTGGCATTTGGCCTCTCGCAGCCCTTAAACTTGCCAATGGGCAATCTGGCATGAGGCAGTGGAAGTTCATGCCGTCATTACGCACGTAGTCTTGAAACTTGTTTACAGAAACTGCGATTTTCTGCTGAAGTTCGTTAAAAAATGTGTGCCTATTGGCTGAAGTGATCTCTAAATGCCAGGGTGCTACTGCTGAGGAGTCTTTTGAGTTTGACAATTCGGACACTGATCCAGCATTTCAATCGGAGCTGTGTGAAGCTAGACGTTGTAAAGAGGAAGTTTTTGCAGCATGTGATAGGTGTGATGCTCTTTTATGCTATGATCCTTTTTGGAGGACACAAATGTGTGTGATCATGACAAGAGGAAGAAAAGAGAATTGACCAAGAAAAAGAGGACAAGAAAACAGAATTGACCAAGAAAAAGAAGGAAAACAAAGCAGTGAAAGAAAATAGAATGGTGCCTGAATCCAGTGAACAACCAGAACATTTCGTTCTTGAAGTCTCACGAAAAGAAATTGCTGTTGAAAAACAGCCACGAATCAATAAGCAAAAGGCAGCCAAGAGAAAATTGGCTTCAGGTGAAGATTATTTCAGCCCTTATACAAAGAAAGTCAAGCCTCGAAAAAAAATGGGGGACGCCTGCTTAGGTGTTACGTGCAAGAATAGAGCACTAGAGTGTGATACAATCCCAGAGTCACTAAGGAAAGATATTTTCCAAGAATTCTATTTACTTGCAAGCCTCCAACTTCAATGTGAGTTCATTCTGCGCCATGTAGTGAACAGTGACAAGAAGAAGGAAAGCTCACACCAAAGTCGGCGCCAGAAGACCAATGTATGTATATTACCTGACTGCTCAAGGAAGCCTTGTTAAAGTTTGCAAAAAACTCTTTTGAACACTTTAGCCATATCAGACAGAACAGTGAGAACAGCCTTCAAGAAACGGACACCCAGTGGAACAATAGAGAAAGAAAGAAGAGGTGGTCAGCAGTCAGCACAAATTGTTAAAAGAGACAAAAGAATTCGAAATGACATTGAAGAGCACCTGCGGCGGTTCCCAAGGATGGAGTCACATTATTGCCGTGCAAGCACTACAAAGGAGTATCTGCTCCCAGACCTGAACCTTAAAAAATATACTCCATGTTTCTAGAGCAGTACCATGGGACTGACCCTCCAAGTTTCGATACGTACAGCCGAGTGTTCAAAAAAACAAACTTGGCTTTCCACACACCCAAAAAGGACCAATGCTCACTGTGCACAACGTTCTTTGAAGGGGATGAACAACAAAGGCTGAACTCAAGACGCATTCGAGAAACATGTCTTTGAAAAGAAAAAAGTAAGAGAAATAAAGGAGGAATGCAAGCAAAGGGCATCAAAGGATGGAACATTCTGATTGCTACATTCGATCTGCAGCAAGTAATATATCTTCCCATCTCGAATGAAAGTAGATCTACTTTGTTTTACAAGCTGCGCTTCTCCAACTACAACCTGACTTTTTATAACCTTGGAAATGCTGACTGCCACTGCTTCCTGTGGAATGATAGCCAAACCAAGCGTGGAAGCTCAGAAATACCCACAGCTGTGTTCTAAGCACTTCAGCACTATGACAGTTGTGGAAAAAAGATAGCGTACCTCTTTTCGGATGGCTGCCAGGGGCAGAACAAAAACACTATCATTCCAACAATGTTGCTACACGCTGTGAACACACTTCCAAATCTCAGAGAGATCTCCCAGCGGATCTTTGTGACAAACTATGGCCAAATGAGGGGGACTCTGTTCATAGCACTATCTTCTCTGCGATATCTGCAGCTGGGAACGTCTATGTACCAACAGAGCTGACGCCCATATTCAGACTTGCCAGACCAAAGTAGCCTTACACCGTGATACCATTTGAGTTCTCTGACTTCTGAAATTTCAAGCAACTATCACTCGTGTTCTGGGAGTTCAAAGAGATTCAGAAAATGACACTATCAACTGGAACAAAATGATGGAGTTCAGAGTTCTGAAGGAGTGCCCAACAACAATATCCTTCAAAACCAGCCATATTGAGTCAGATTACGGAACAATCCAATTGAAGAGACACACAAAGCAAACCACAGAGAGTTTCACTCTCTTCAAACTCAACACAGAACCAACCAAAGTTCCAATGGCTAAGTTCAATGACTTAGTGTCGCTCTGCTCTGGCGTAACGCCAGTGGTAAGACAAGCTGATCACAAGGCTTTCTATTTTTCACTCCCCCATTAAATTCTACAGAGATATTTTTGGATGCTCATAGTGTTACTTACTGATACATCTACATTATGTGAATTG
>NW_004797436.1:1265550-1268095 GCF_000002075.1 Aplysia californica
TGTATAGTGTATATTATAATATGTATAAATACTTTCTGTATAGTGTATATTATAATATGTATATATACTTTCTGTATAGTGTATGTACCCAGTTGTGCCCGTAAGCTTTTCGTCTCCACTTTCTACAGCCACCCCCTCACCTCCTTAGCCCCCTCCTCTGGGCTCCGGACTCTTTCTGCTGCTACTCCTTGGCTCCTTCTAAGTGCGCAGACACAGTGGCCACAGCTGCAGCGATGCACTTTAAAGTTACTCGCTGCGTCTGTTCCGACTTCTTTTCTAGCAAACACAGTGGCTGCATCTTTCGGTTCAGTCGGTTCATTCAGCCACGTGTCAGTCAATGAGGATGACTAAAGAGTTTCTTCAATTGTTGATGCTTTCATGGCTCCATAACAGGAGACGATCCCGCCGTAGAAATTGGGTACATAGAATCAATAAAAAGAGACACACATATATGGTGAATACCTTCACCTGATGGCAGAAATCCTTTCACACGAAGAAAAATGCCTGAAATATATCCGGATGGGACCCTCCACATTTCAGCTCTTGTTGGACAAAATTGGACCCTACAATGAGAAGCGAACTACCAATTTCCGGAAACCCCTGTCAGCAAAAGAGAGTTTGAATCTGGAAAAAGACTGCTGGCTGACACGCTGGATTTACCACAGGATACAGACAGAGACACAACCCTCCCATTTGCATTCGTAGCAGATGATGCATTTCCATTGAGGGGAGATTTGATGAAGCCATTTCCAAACAGACAATTAACTCATGAGAAAGAGCTTTTCAATTATCGCCTATCACGTGCGAGGAATTCAGTTAAATGCTCTTTTGGTAGGATTCCCCAAATGTGGCGTATACTCCAGCGCCAAATGGATGAACAGCCAGAGCCGGCAACAGATGCAGTCAAGGCCATCACAGGGCTCCACAATGTCATGATCATGCAAGACCCTGGAAGATCGGTGTACGGCACATTGAGGATGACGTGGTTGAGCCACGAGCAGGCCTACCGACGCTCGACAGACCAGAAGTTATAAGGAGCAGAGCTACCAAAAGTGGAATGGAAGTGAGAAATGCTTTTATGGGATATTTCTCGTCACCGCACGGTGCATTGCCAAGGAAAAACAGCAAATGCTAGAACGTCTGATCAGTCCACACTCTCATTGAAAAAGGGTTAGCATTGCATCTATTTTAATAAGCTAAAGTAGGCCTCTAGTTTGAAACAAGTTGACATGTTGTACAGTGTACATACGTTCAGACAGACAGACAGACAGGCAGACAGACAGGCAGACAGACAGACAGACAGACAGACAGACAGACAGACAGACAGAAAGTTCCTTCCAGTGCATCCAACTTCGTTGGCTACCCTCTTCCATTCGGCCGATACCATGGCCCTGTTGCAGTAGTTTTGATCTGCTTTGTCATAAAGACATCTTCTTTTTTCACCTGCTTGTATTAATGCCTCCGACTCCATTGTAGTCAAAATGCAACATATCAGCCGCACAGCAGACGCTCGAAATTTTATTTCAGCAGCAAGTGCACACGCTGAACTTGTTCTGCTCCGTCCAGCGCTGCGTCTGCTCCACGCCCACTGTAGCGCCGTGCATTCAATCCTTTGTTCATAAAATTTGACGATGCAACTTTTTCGGAGAAAGACGTCGTAACCGAAAAAGAAGCTTCGGAGAAGCGTGTACTGTGTTTGAGGCCTTCCTGCAGTCTTTCTGCCACACCCCTGATCTTCTGGTTGGAAAGATCTACACCTAGCCTTCTCGGAAAAGGGCGAAAAATCTCGTACACCCGTGTGGAAGTTGCGCACGCTAAAGATCCTTTAATGGTCTAAAATCGACAAGAGTAGGTTTCGGCCGCCAGACGGGGAAAATTCGAAATTTCCTATCACTGAAAATGTTAGGTGTGTCCCGCGCGCTCATATGACCTTATGCAGTTGCAAGCGCCGTAAAACACTTTATATATTTTTAAAAAGTGCCCGCTACGATCATGAAGCACTTTGAAGATCTAGATCTACTTCTGGCAGCCAATAAAACATGTTTTTTTTTCGTCAGAGTTTTACGGCACTTGCAACACAACAAGATCCTAAAAGTGCCAAAGATGGGAGGTGTTGCACGAGAGTAACAAACACAAAAAAGGAGGAGACAAAAAGACGATAGATGTTCCATTGGAAAGAAGAACAAACCACACCAGAGCACCCGCCAAGCACCCAAAAACATTGTAACATACAATATAGAAAAAAGTAACAGACAATGAAACAATGTAACAATGAAACAATGTAACAAACAATGAAACAATGTAACAAACAATGAAACAATGAAACAATGTAAAAATGAAACAATATAACAATGAAACAATGTAACAATGAAACAATGTAACAATGAAACAATGTAACAAACAATGTAACAATGTAACAAGGTAACAATGAAACAATGTAACAATGAAACAATGTAACAATGAAACAATGTAACAAACAATGTAACAATGTAACAAGGTAACAATGAAACAATGTAACAATGAAACAATGTAACAATGAAACAAT
>NW_004797436.1:1268834-1270313 GCF_000002075.1 Aplysia californica
TGAAACAATGTAACAATGAAACAATGTAACAAACAATGAAACAAAGTAACAAACAATGAAACAATGTAACAATGTAACAAACAATGAAACAATGAAACAATGTGACAATGTAACAAACAATGTAACAATGGAACAATGTAACAATGAAACAATGTAACAAACAATGTAACAATAAAACAATGTGACAATGTAACAATGTGACAATGTATCAATGAAACATAATTTTCCCGACACTAGCATAGGACACTGATAAGTCCTTCCTGGCTTAGATAAGACAGACAATTAATTTTAACTAGTTTTGCCCTAAAAATACAAAATCAATCCTGATCTGGGCCTGAGGAGAGGCAAGACGAACATCAACTGCCAAAACCATGGATTTTAAAAAGCATGCAAGACAAAACGTATTTATAAAACCTTTCTAGTTAGGCTTACGGCAGAGTAACAAGTGACAATAAAAGAGAGCGTGTACCGGGAGCCGGGCTGGAAGGACTGTGAGAGCGTGGGATGTAGTGATGCTGAAAACCTGGCAATCAGAGAACCACTGCATCATGGACTAAGTATTGATTTTTTTCAAAATGCTAAATCACAGTACCAGTATTTAATCAGCAACAAGCCATCATGATGCATAGGCATCCAACATAGAGCTTTCCGAAGGTTGAAAATGGCATTTCCTCATTGCACCTATTCAATTTGTCATCACTGACAAATCCGAAACATCCGGGAACACCAACCTTGAAGATACAATCATCAAGCCTGTGCTCTAATGTTCCCTCATTTACGCACTCGATTGTCAAATGTCAAAACCACTTCCACTTATCGTTTTTATTTCAGCATCGGTTTCTTGCACCGCGGCCTTTTCCTGCTGCCGTAATCTTTATCGCATCAAACATCTCCCCTCAGTTCCGACGCCCTGCAACACCCCTACTTTGAATGAACTTTGATTAGGCTTTCCCCAACAACCACCGGCCGGTCCCTTGCTCACGCCGTACTCAGGAACTCTCACAGGTTCATTGACCAGTCACGATGACGGGCCCGACAATCGAGAAATTGGAGGACGCGTCTTTTCTTTTTCTCCCTTGTTTAGTCATTATAGTGACGACATCAGTGAGAATATCGATTTAATGTCTATGGCTTCACTGTGTTTTTTACGCACAAACTGCAAGTAACAAATGTGTATGAACTGTAAATCTAACGTCAACGAACAATCATCGGACAATTCTGGGCGGTAACAAAAGTTTGATTTTCCCGATGGAGTCTCAGCATTACACCTACACTTCCGCCTGTCGCCATAGCCGCTTGTTCGCGTGAAACGTACTCTCGGACTGGGGAAAGCCGAACGTAATAGGCCTATCCCAAACGCTACCAGTAAAATAGGAACTCAGAAGCTTTTCCGATTTGGTTTCGAGGACTTTGTGCATTTTCTCGCAATTTTCTTTTCTTCCGATTCCCGGGTCATAAATCCCCACAGCCCATGAGTCC
>NW_004797436.1:1270413-1275650 GCF_000002075.1 Aplysia californica
TTTTCTCCTGATTTTCTCACAGGAATGATACAATACTGCCGAAAACAGCACATGGAGTGAAAATGTACCACTCAAAGAAGCTTTGATCCAAACCGCATAGATTTCAGTCTTCCGGTTTCGACGCCAGAGCAAAAAGAAAAGCGCCCAAAACTTTAAACCTCTCTCCTGCAAAACACTACTTTTGCAGATACGACACTTCGTGAGATGACCGACGAAATATATATATATATGTGTGTAAATCAGGAAGTTGAGCAGTTTCTACAGCTTGTAGAGATATAGGGCCGAAATTAATGTCATTGCGTATACTTCGTTCCTAGCACAAATTTTTCGGTATAATTAGATCTATTGTTAATGGCAAAAGTCATCAGGGAAATTGTAATATTATCATGATTAGGCTCAGAGAGAAAAGCAGCCAAACTATAAAAAGGGGAAGCTTGTTATGAGATCGCAATTAATTAGTTTTTAAAAAAAATTAATAATACTTTATGTAATAGTTTATTATTATCGTGTCGATTTCACCGGTCTAAAAGGTTTCTCCGTTCGGAGAGCTACATATACCTCCTCTAAACATTCGCCAGAAAGAGTCGTTGCTATGAACTACCCAAATAGTTCCCAAAAGAATAATCATTTCCTAAATTGATGTCTTTTCCATGTTCTATCATTTATTTGCAAAGCTTTCAAAGCATTATGTAACATTGAAGCCTTTACGTACAAAAATTGATAAATACATTAAGGATTTATTCAATTCGTTACTCATATTTACGGACTATTTTATTGTTTGGAAACATTGATATTTCCATACGCGGTGTATAAACAATATGGCGTCTCAGCCATCAGTGTGTAGCGACAGAGCCAGTATGATGATAGGTTTCTAATTCTACTTGTGATTACGAAAATACAAACATGCCGACTATTTTTGAACAGCAGGACAGAACCGTTGATGGTTCAAGCGCCATCGACAATAGTGCCGTCGATGGCGAATCGATCAACGAAAAGGCGCTAATGATCGAGTCCATGGAACTTGTGGAGCCGCGGAAGAAAACCCAAGTCCCTAACCACTTACTGGAAACGAGTGAGCTTTACATTATTATGTATTTTAAAAGGTCTACTTTAGTCACTCCTGCATGAAGGGAAATCCTCTGAACTAGATTCTTATTCTTTTCTACTCTGTGGTGTTTTCTAGGTGACTGAGAATTAAGATACTTTTAAGGCAAGCGCTATTTGCAACCCTGCGTTCTGAATCAGAATAGCTCCCGTGCTATTTGAAACGCCAGTAGGCCTACTAGATCTAGTATCTGGATATCTAGATCTAAATCTATACTATCCCGCCTTTGGCACGACCGTGCCCTGAGCGCGACCAGTTCCCCATTTTTCCTTCTGTGCAGCTCGTGTGCAATCTGTTTTATTAGAGTTACTTCAGTTACGTGCCTTGTCTAGTTCCACTTTTGGTCAATCCTTTTCCGAGAAGGTCAGTCGTCTGCTAGTGCAGCAGTCGAGTTCGAAGTGAAAGGCTTATCAGAAACATTCTGAGAGAAGTTTTCTTCATTACAAAACTAGAGTAGTTGGCCCAACCCGCGACCACTTGTCTCTGTACCCTCTGTTATTAATAAGATAATTGTTTTCACCATAATTTGATAAAGAAATGATTTTACTAACCTTTACATGTTGTACTAACAACTTTCTTGCACCTGTCATATCTGTGCGCGCATGATCGCGCCCTGTTCCGTATGCGGTTGCGCTGAGGGCATGCGGTCGCGCCATGGGCAGAGCATTAACATGTTAAAATGCGAAATCTGCGAATGACGTTTTGGAATGATTGACGATATCACAGTATAAACCGGAAGTTGACACACTGAAGCGGCCCTGAACATGGATTGCCTGACCTATTTTGCTGACAGAGACCGCTGAAAAGCAAAATACGACAAGTGGTCGCGGGTTGGGCAAGGTAATAATAATAATAATAGATAGCATTTGTATAGCGCATATCCCCGCTCAACAGCAGGCTCTATGCGCTTTACACTATATTATTACCCCAGCAGACCATAGAACACTCTGAAACATTCTCAGCTTCCCAGGAAGCATACAGTGCAAGCAGCTGATTAAGCGCTCAAACACTAACAAACTGACAAGATCTTTCGCTGTCTATAGCCGGGTACCCATTCCCACCTGGGTGAAGTGAGGAAAATTCGTGTAAAGTGCCTTTCCCAAGGACACAACGTCGGGCCCTTGACGGGATTCGAACCCACGACCTTACGGTTGCGAGTCCGAGAGCCTAACCACTAGATCTGGAGTGCTGTCGCCGGTTCGCGTGCACTTCGCGATCGTTGAACCTATTTTCCGCCGTTTCCAGCTTTGTACTTTCGTTTTTAGCTATTCCATTCAAGAAACTGTTGACCTATAAAATGGTCTTGCTCATAGTCGCCAGATTTCTTAAACGTTGTGTGCCCAACAGTTTTTCCAGCCTAGGGTGTTGTCTTCACTGAGCGTGCATGTCTTCTCAGTGCGTGCATGGGATTCTTCACTGTGCGTGCACCCATATATACACATTGAAAGCCAAAAGAAGAGAAATCTGATAACATTACTGCATTAAATGACCACACAGGAAGATAACAAGTCACTTTAGAAGCAAAGTAAGGCAATTTTAATTAGAATCTAAACTAATTTAATTTATGGGGTACAAATAGTTCAAATACATAGTGAAAAAAATCAAACAGAATTTTTCACAACTAAAATCCACATTTTCCTACTCTTCATCACTCATTCCTCTGATCTTTCCAACTTTCACACAGTCCACATGCCACCTTCCATGAAATTCTTCATACTGCAACCAGATAGTCTCTAAAATTGAGTCTACTTTTTTTCTTAGTATTCTACTATATATTTCATTGTGCACGCGCAGAGAAAACTCGAGTTTTTTCAGTCTTCGCAACGCGTGCACCCCCCCCCCCCCCCCGATCCCGAAACCCGCATTACAACTTGGCATAGAACTCGATAAAAGGTCACGTGAAACACTGAAGGAAGGAGTAGGCACATTTTTTAAGCTAGGGGGCGCGCAGTCTATTTGAACCAGTCAGAGGCAAATAGGTCATAAAAACACGTTCACAGGTCAGCGTTGAATGTCAACTTGCCACAGCTGATAAAAACACTCTCGATGATCCCTTGTTAGCAAACGAGTGATGGAAGTAAACAAAAATGGCTGCTGCACAAACTGACGCATTCAATCAAACGCAAAAACACAATTTGAGGCTAAAAACAAAGGAAAACAAAAGTGCACGCACCGAGAAGGCACACGCGCAGGGGCTACACCACTCTAGTAGCGATCATTTCTACATGATAATATTGTAGTTCTGCCTGAATTGTGGAAGCTTTCTCAGTTTTTTTATAAACCTCTTAGGATTTGACTCTTTTTTTATGACGTTGTCTTATTCCGATCAATAATATTGGGATCTAACAATTGTTTCTGACTTTGTTTGCACAAGAGTAGACTAGATTCTAGATCTAGATCTAGACGTAGTCTTGTTCATTTCTCATAATCACAATCATTTGAGTCTGAGTTTTGAGTTTGAGCAAGTAAGTCGAAAGACGCTTGGATAACAATAACAAGACGGTGCAACTCGTTATAAGCAGTATTTCCTGTCCGCAGTGTTGTCATACAATAGATTTTAGATCTAGATCTACCTGAAAATATTATCTTTAAGTTAGGCCTAGAATGTAGAGTCTAGAGAACGTATACAAGCTGTCTACGTTCGCTAGGCCTATAAGTCTAATGTTCAGTGCTTCCAAGCGCGGCATCGAATCCCGGTCCCGGAAGTTTGTTTTTTTGGTAGCGTCAATTGTGACTGGATCATCGCACATACACGGCAATTTCTCCGGTTCTAGAAATCGTTCGGGATTACACTGGCATGTTGTTAGTATAACCTTTCCTCTGATTGGTTGCCGAGTTTCATTTATTTTCGTTCTCGAGTTTTCCCGTAACTGTACTTAGAAGAAAGTCACTTCTGATTCCGAGCGGCCCAAAAATTACCGATTTCCGGCCCAAGGCGCAGCGGGCAATTGGCATTTCTAGCCAAAGTCAACGGTAAGATTGAAGGATACCGGACCAGCGGATTAGGACCAGCGGATTAGGACAACTTTTGCCTATGTCTCAACAACCTTAGGAATTTATAATTTTCCCCAGTTTTTAATCTCTCTCAATGAAAAATCTCAGACCGGTAGCCTAGATCTGTTCTTCAGCAGTTTGTCAGGGGGGAGACCCCCCCCCCCCCCCATAATCCCTTCCTCCGCCCCGCATTCTCGCGCAATAATCCGAGTGGTCCGGTATTCTTCAATCTTCCCAAGTCAACTGGTGAGGGAAGTCCCGGAAGACGACAAAAATAAATAATACATCTTCTATATTTGGGCCAAAATGTGAAAACCGACTTTCAGGAAAGAAGAGCAGCGTACGTCTCCGGCTATGTCTCCGGTCACAATTGACACTACCTTTTTTTTTTCTTCTCCTGAGCCTAAAATTCAAAAATAAAAAATAATAATTAGACTCACAGACCAAGGAAAGCCACTATTGAACTTTAACCAGGCCTAAATTGGTAAAAGGAAAAGTATAGGCTAGATCTATACTAAGGTCTACAAGAGCTCCTCTTGGGGACAAAACCAGAATGTGCTTGCTTCACCACTAGATCTAGATCTACATTAAAAAAACGCACGTGAACGTAGTCTGCAGGCTAGGTTCACGGCGCCGTGAATGTAGTTGGCAGGCTAGGTTCACGGCGCCGTGAATGCAGTTTGCAGGCGCTGTTGAGGCTACGTTCACGGCACTCAAGCTTCGTTTAGACGGAGTGTCCACTGCCGGTTTAAGGCATGAGGCGGGGGAAATTTTGAAATTCATTATGAAGAAGAAACTAAGCTTACAAATGTGGTAGCATCATTGGGTAGCATCAATATAAATAATAAATAGAGTGGAGAATTAAGTCATGAGGTAAAATTTTGAAAATTCTTTTGTGTTGCTAAGGTAACGCCTGCCATATTGGAATGTCGTATATAGAAAGTGCACACATTTCTAAAAAAATTATCATAAGGTTATAAATGATTTTAAATGTTATAATAAGTGGTTTTGCAGCCTTCCGTGGCTGTTTTAGAGGATGGACTGTGCTTTTTTTATGTAGGAGCAAAAACTTTCCCAGAATCAAAGTCCTAAATATGGGAATATTTTGACCACAACAATCTCAGATCCAAACAACGGA
>NW_004797436.1:1278166-1283191 GCF_000002075.1 Aplysia californica
CCAAAAAAAACAAACTTCCATGACCCGGATCGAACCCACGCTCATAATATAATGTTTGGCTTCAAACGCAGACGCGCTGCTGTCACTTCGGCCATCAGGACTTCCGTTAACGAAAGGTAGATTAAGCTTCAATTTAAATAGCCTAGGCTAACTCACGGCGTTTTATTTAGCACTGGCGCTAATCGCAACGCAGCGTTGCAAATAGGCACTTCCTACTTGGATACATTAAAGTCAAGACTTAGATCTAGATGACTATGGTAGATCTACTACTTTTATTTACGGCTGTTGCTATTCCCAGATTGAGAATATTATCCATTTTTTTCTCACCCAGTCTGAGAATACAGTGGATTTTTATTCTCACCTGGGTGTTGAAAACGGGTAGGCCTAGCCTAAAACATATAATAGGATGATAGAAATTTGAAATAAGAGCTCAGCCTTGACCGTTGGTGACCTGGCCTGGAGCGTCGGGTTATTCGAGACGCACGCCCAGAATGTTTTTGTAACAAGTGTCGTCTTTTTTGACTTGACAGTGTGCGCGCTTACATTCGCCAAAGCTCTAGACAAGTAGATCTATACCTTTCTAAATTCAGAGACTCCAATTTTTTCCCCAACACTTTAGGGAAGATCCTGAGGAAAACTCCGTATTTTTGGTCTGGAAGGGGTTGTCTGGTGTGCACTCGGGAAATTTGGAATTTCTCTCCTTTTTCCTTCTTCTCCAGCTCTCAAAAACAGATCTAGACTCTAGCTTCGTTTCAATCCTTTCTTTTCAATTCTTTCGTTCCAAAGGCTAGAATCTTGTTTGCGAATGTGTCACAATGTAGTGGACTCGGGCGCTCGTCAATTGTTGGGCATGTAAATGTGGAGTGTATCGTCTTAACTCATTCTCTGCACGTTTTTCAACCAGCTTTCACCGGTTTTCTCTGTACATCTGATATACCTATTTTGAAAGATAATAAAAAGTAACACTGAAATATGTTTTTAAAAGATTTTTGATTCGTCAAAGAACATAGTTGATACTTGTCAGAGAATACATCCATCACAGGGGAGCTAATAAAATGATAGACTACATTTCCTACTTTGAATAGATCTAGCTATAAACTATGAAATTTAGATCTATTTTTAAAAAACATTCCTGCACTCATAAAATGGATATTACATTCAATTCCCTGCATATTCCTGCAACAAGTGATGAAATTGTGCAATTCTCGCAGATTTTATTATCAATTCTGTAACATCACTGTGACAATACCAAAAATGAATTAGAATTTGCGCGAGTCACACTTGCATGTCAAAGTCTAGATTTAGATTTAGATCTAGGTATATATGTCATTATCCTCTCGATCTTCACTTCTCTTGGCTTTCTTTCCTTTTCATTTCCCAGCCACTCCCTCCCTTATCTTCAACTATCCTCTTTGCTGTCACTGTAGATTTACATCTACGAATTATGTCTTTCTTTTCACGCCTCTCACTCTCGATTTGATCATCCCCCGATTCAGAATCTAAAGCCAAGTATTCTAGGTTAGTAACAACTCTGTCCTCAAGTTTACAAAGACAAATCCCCTGGTCTGTTTTACAAGAGATATTCCTACGGTGTTATCAACTGCCAGAGCCAGAAACATAGCAAGGACTAGAAGTTATGGGTGTGGTCATCTTCCATCTTTTGGTTTCACAAACACACCACACAAAATACTCCAACATTTTCAACTTTCCACCCACTTACGTGGACACGATATTTCATTGCAGCAAGTTTCTACTTTTGAGATTTTTTATATCAAAACCTAGAATTATGGATCAAGCATTTATGAACTAAATAAAGTTTATGTATAGCCTGTGCCGATGTATCGGTAATGAGCGAAAATGGTGCGGTCGCGCTGCCGATATATCGGTAATGGGCAAAGCATGAGTGAAAGCTTGTTTACTTGTTTTGCTTTCGGTAAAAAAAACTTAACCATAGGCCCTATATATCTATCTGGACTAGAAGTCGAGAGGTGGGGGTCTCATGGTTTCAGAGCAAGAAAATGGCCGTCATAGAGGCAAGAATGACTCAAACACGTCAGGTTCGACAAAAGTGTTCCGCCCATCCATAATGTGAGTTAACTGATTCCAACGAAATAGGAAAGAGATCCGTTTGGGAATGGCAAATTGTTTGAGCTATCCATCTATCCATCATTTGTATTTTTCTCCGTGTCTGTGTTAGGATATAGTGTGCCTGACTGTATTTGAAAGGACTGTTATACGTTGAAGGGGCCAGCGTGCAGACTACGTGTTGTTGAAGGGTCCAGCGTGCAGACTACGTGTCGTTGAAGGGTCCAGCGTGCAGACTACGTGTCGTTGAAGGGGCCAGCGTGCAGACTACGTGTCGTTGAAGGGTCCAGCGTGCAGACTACGTGTCGTTGAAGGGTCCAGCATGCAGACTACGTGTCGTTGAAGGGGCCAGCGTGCAGACTACGTGTCGTTGAAGGGTCCAGCGTGCAGACTACGTGTCGTTGAAGGGGCCAGCGTGCAGACTACGTGTCGTTGTGTTCTTCTGATTGATTTATTACATCTTTTATTCTTTGGAACCATCAGGGAATGGGCAGTCAAGAATTGATCTTTGTTATTTTTATTTATTCAATATTAATATTATTATTATTATTAGGCTTATCATTATTATTATCATCATTATCATCATCATCATCATTAATAGTTTGCCAATCTCCATGCTTCTGTCTTTGAAGGAACAAAGGAACCTTTGATTGTTCTAGTGAAACTGTCAGACAGAGAGATTACTTGGTGAAAATGTCCGTCCCCTCCAGGAAGCATGTCCTCGATCATCTGTCAACTACTGGCTACTGGACAGAGATCTTGTACTGAGCCAAACATTGGGAATATTTCTTTTATTGCAGCTTCTAAATCTGTGGTATAGGTTGCATATGGTCAAGAAATATTTTGTTGAAATTCAAATAGATCATCATTTGCTTGTCTGGCCCTGGATCAGGGTATAGGCCCCGAACAAACACTTTCCTCCTTTCTCTATCCTGGGCTAGTCGTTTGATGTGTCTTCCCACTTTTCTGTGCATCAATTTCTGTGACTCTTCTCCAGGTTCCACGTGGTCTTCCCCTGGATCTTTTACCCTGTGGATTCCAATCAAAAACTTTCTTTGTCCAGCTCCCTGACTTCCTGAGAGTACGTCCAATCCATCGCCAATGCCTTCTTCCAACCTCATCTCTGACTGGGATCTGTCTCATTCTTCCTAACACTTTCTCGTTTGGTGACCCTGTCTGTCCATCTGATCCTCAGTAACTTTCTCAAGTCTGAGATGCGTTCCATGTCTTACATCCGTACAACAGGACTGACTTCACATTTGAGTTGAAGATCCTCAGATTTGTTCGAAGTGAGATATTCCTGGTCCTCCAAATCCTGTTCAAAGATATGAAAGCAGCCTGTGCTTGTCCAATGCGAGACTTTATTTCAGCACCTGTTCTTCCCTCTCTGCCAATGATACTCCCAAGAAAGCAGAAGGATTCAACGTCTTCTAGTGCCTTTCTATCTATTGTGACCTGTTCCTTTCATTGTGCATCTGTCCTTAGGACCTTTGACTTTCCAGGGTGGATCCTCAATCCAACAGACTCTGATAGGCTATTTACTGTTGAGGTCTTTGCTTGCATCTGGCCCTGGGGAAATTGACATTGCTGCTGTGAAATTAATTACCTCCGACATTAATGATTGTCCATAACTCCTGTCATTTTCCCCAGAGACGTATGCAAAAGTAGGTCAGAATGAAATCATCCACGCCAAGCCCGCTGTTGTGCACTTTGAAGGATTTGAAGTCGGAGAAAAGCAGACGAAGCGTCTGGTCCTGCTCAACGCGTCATCGGACGTGCTCCGCATGCACATCATCCCGCCCCAGACCCCTCACTTCTGTGTCAAGTACACCAAGCCCGTGAGTGGGGGGGGGGGGGGGGGGGAATCTGTTGTGGTTTGCTCCTTCTTTCCTATCAAACATCTATCGTCCTGATCTCTCCTCCTTCTTTCCTATCAAACATCTATCGTCCTGATCTCTCCTCCTTCTTTCCTATCAAACATCTATCGTCCTGATCTCTCCACCTTCTTTCTTATCCAACATCTATCGTCCTTATCTCTCCACCTTCTTTCTTATCCAACATCTATCGTCCTTATCTCTCCTCCTTCTTTCCAATCAAACATCTCTCCTCCTTATCTCTCCTCCTTCTTTCCTATCAAACATCTATCGTCCTTATCTCTCCTCCTCCTTTCTTATCAAACATCTTTCGTCCTTATCTCTTCTCCTTCTATCCTATCAAACATCTATCGTCCTTATCTCTTCTCCTTCTTTCCTATCAAACATATGTCGTCCTTATGATCTTTCCTCCTTCTTTCCTATCAAACATCTATCGTTCTTATCTCTCCACCTTCTTTCTTATCCAACATCTATCGTCCTTATCTCTCCTCCTTTTTTCCAATCAAACATCTATTGTCCTTACCTGTGTCCCAAATGGGGAGAAAGTTTTATAGAGAATTTATTGGGTCTTTCAACTGGGATGTTGTATCCTTCTTAGCCGGGGCTGACCTTGACACACTGGGCCAGATGCCCACCTCCGAAATCATCTAAACTGTGTCGGTTTGGGGTGGGGGCGGGGGGATAAAAACCACCTACATGAAAAGCTGATATTTGAAAAGTTGTTGTTTGTGTGTTTGTGGCAGGCACGGATGGTTGCCGGGACGACGTTGGAGTGTTTGGTGGAGTTTGTCCCCGACGAGTGGCGCTACTACTACGACTGCATCAGGATCCACTGCCCGGTACGTACCGTCTCTTGTCTCTCTCAGCCACTGCCCGGTAAGTACCGTCTCTTCTCTCTCTTCTCTCTCTTCTCTCTCTTCTCTCTCTCAGCCACTGCCCGGTACATACCGTCTCTTCTCTCTCTCAGCCACTGCCCGGTACGTACCGTCTCTTCTCTCTCTCAGCCACTGCCCGGTACGTACCGTCTCTTCTCTCTCTCAGCCACTGCCCGGTACGTACCGTCTCT
>NW_004797436.1:1285438-1293767 GCF_000002075.1 Aplysia californica
TGACAGTGTATATGACAGTGTATATGACATATGACAGTGTATATGACTGTGTATATGACATATGACAGTGTATATGACAGTGTATATGACATATGACAGTGTATATGACAGTGTATATGACAGTGTATATGACAGTGTATATGACATATGACAGTGTATATGACAGTGTATATGACAGTGTATATGACATATGACAGTGTATATGACATATGATAGTGTATATGACAGTGTAGTGTATATGACAGTGTATATGACATATGACAGTGTATATGACAGTGTATATGACATATGACAGTGTATATGACAGTGTATATGACAGTGTATATGACATATGACAGTGTATATGACAGTGTATATGACAGTGTATATGACAGTGTATATGACAGTGTATATGACATATTACAGTGTATATGACAGTGTATATGACAGTGTATATGACATATTACAGTGTATATGACAGTGTATATGACAGTGTATATGGCATATGACAGTGTATATGACATATGACAGTGTATATGACATATGACAGTGTATATGACAGTGTATAAACTGCTGCAGTTCCTATACATGAGTCTAATTGTGCGTGTATATATAACAACCAGGTATACAGTGTGTGTGTATATATAACAACCAGGTATACAGTGTGTGTGTATATATAACAACCAGGTATACAGTGTGTGTGTATATATAACAACCAGGTATACAGTGTGCGTATATATATAACAAGCAGGTATACAGTGTGCGTATATATATAACAAGCAGGTATACAGTGTGCGTATATATATAACAAGCAGGTATACAGTGTGCGTATATATATAACAACCAGGTATACAATGTGTGTGTATATATATAACAACCAGGTATACAGTGTGTGTGTATATACCAACCAGGTGTACATCCCCAGGCTGTCCCAGAGGTTCCCTCTCAAGTGCATGGCTCCCATAGACTTTGAGTTCAACATCAAATACCTACAGCCTCACCCTGCCTTTTTGGTGGAGCCACTCAATGGTCAGTCCGTCTGTCTGTCTGTTTGTCTGTCTGTCTGTCTGTCTGTTTCTGTCTGTGTGTCTGTCTGTCTGTATGTATTTCTGTCTGTGTGTCTGTTCTGTCTGTCTGTCAGTGTTTCTTTCTGTCTGCCTGTGTGTCTGTGTGTCTATCTGTCTGTGTGTCTGTCTGTCTGTCTGTCTGTCTGTCTGTCTGTCTGTCTGTCTGTCTGTCTGTCTATCTGTCTATCTGTCTGCCTGTCTGTGTGTCTGTGTGTCTGTCTGTCTGTGTCAGATGGTCATGGAGGAATCAACCGACGTCAAGATGTGGCCACAGGAATCGTCAAGTGTCCTCTCAATGCCACAGTGTTGTCTGTTTGTCATATTTTAACGACAGTTTTGTGAGTCAGTGTGATACGTTTGTGAGTCAGTGTGACACGTTTGTGAGTCAGTGTGACACATTTGTGAGTCAGTGTGACACATTTGTGAGTCAGTGTGACACATTTGTGAGTCAGTGTGACACATTTGTGAGTCAGTGTGACACATTTGTGAGTCAGTGTGACACGACACATTTGTGAGTCAGTGTGACACATTTGTGAGTCAGTGTGACATGACACATTTGTGAGTCAGTGTGACATGACACATTTGTGAGTCAGTGTGACACATTTGTGAGTCAGTGTGACATGACACATTTGTGAGTCAGTGTGACACATTTGTGAGTCAGTGTGACATGACACATTTGTGAGTCAGTGTGACATGACACATTTGTGAGTCAGCGTGACACATTTGTGAGTCAGCGTGACACATTTTTGAGTCAGTGTGACACATTTGTGAGTCAGTGTGACACATTTGTAAGTCAGTGTGACACATTTGTGAGTCAGTGTGAAACATTTGTGAGTCAGTGTGACACGACACATTTGTGAGTCAGTGTGACATGACACATTTGTGAGTCAGTGTGACACATTTGTGAGTCAGTGTGACACATTTGTGAGTCAGTGTGACACATTTGTGAGTCAGTGTGACACATTTGTGAGTCAGTTTGACACATTTGTGAGTCAGTGTGACATGACACATTTGTGAGTCAGTGTGACATGATACATTTGTGAGTCAGTGTGACACATTTGTGAGTCAGTGTGACATGACACATTTGTGAGTCAGTGTGACACATTTGTGAGTCAGTGTGACACATTTGTGAGTCAGTGTGACACATTTGTGAGTCAGTGTGACACATTTGTGAGTCAGTGTGACACATTTGTGAGTCAGTGTGACATGATACATTTGTGAGTCAGTGTGACACATTTGTGAGTCAGTGTGACACATTTGTGAGTCAGTGTGACATGACACATTTGTGAGTCAGTGTGACACCTGTTGTTTCCATTCCACCAACAAAAGTGGCTCTGTCATGTAGAGTTGTACTGAGAAGCGTGGGTGGAGGGAACTATCTAGACCTCCACTATCCAAGGACTCTCCAGCTTTGGAAGTCAGGAAAGTTTGGCGGCCATGTTCTCTCCAAGGTCACCCCTGACCCCCGGCTACCCGCGTCCTTGAGCGGCAAATGTTTCCACTTCTCTTTGTCACTGGTGACAATAGCAAGAATAATAACAATGATAACAATAGTAACAGTTATAAAAGTCACCATAGATTGATTGAAACAGGAACATTTGTAAACAAATTATGATCATGAAAATAAAGATAGATCTGATCATAAAAATAAGAAAGGAAAATTGTTAATCACAATGCAACAATAACCATAAAAATCATAATTATGATAATGATATTCATAATAATTGTTATGTTTATAAAAATAATGATGATATTAACAATTATAATAATCATAATCATAATAATAATGATGATGTTAACAATTATAATAATCATAATCATAATAATAATGATGATAGTGATAATACTAATATTAATATAACAATAACAATGTTATTGTAATAACAACAGCAACAAGAAGAAAAATAATATAATAACAATTACAATTATATAATTAATTATAATTATAATAATAATAGTAATAATAATAATAATAATAGTAATAATAATAATAATAATAAATTATAATAATAATAAATCTAAAAAAATATTATTAATGATTGGTCTTCAACAAAAAAAATAAAAATAAGATAAGATAACATAAGATAACATAAGATAACATAAGATAACATAATACTTTATTATCCAAGAGGGAAATTTTTCTTGGCTCTACAGGACCGTAAAAACACAGGCAGGTATACGTATACATAAAAAAAATTAAATGATATCGTCGGCCTTGTGATAAAACCGGCTAACCCCAGCGAGGTAAATTTTACAGGAGAAGGAAAAAACTGTTTTATTTCAAAACAAAGGCGTCTAACGATAAATCAATGCTTTAAACACCTATAAAAACACTTTACCGAAAATCTGTAGACCTTTTTTTCCTTTAAAAATTGCTTTTAATGAAACTGTGTGGGTTAGACGGTTATGTCGCTCAAATTTTCCTGGATAAAACCGACCAACCCTCAATTTTGTGGGTTGACCGGTTTTATCAGGAAGCCACTGCTGGCTTTGAGTTTGGTTGAGTGCAGCCAAGCCACACTTGACGGTAACGTATTTGATCACTTGCTTCAATCGTCAAGATCTTTTGTAGAAGAAGAAGAAGAAGAAGGAGGAGGAGGAGGAGGAGGAGGAGGAGGAGGATGAGGAGGAGGAGGAGGAGGAGAAAAAAGAAGGAGGAGGAGGAGTAAGAAGAAGAAGAAGGAAGAGGAGGAGGGCTATATTATTGCTACCAACATACTATCAGCTGCTGCCGTTTCTTCAGTGCTACGGAGTCAATTCGGGCAAAAACAGCAGTCACAAAGTTGAACCTTTAATAGAAGTAGAAGAAGCAGAACACAGCAATGGGTATATTAATTACATTCAAAGTAGAAGAACAGGAGGTTGGAAGGGTAAGGGAGAGCAGCTACAGCAACAACTACAAAAAAAACAACTATAACAACAACTTACAACAACAGTAGTAGCAGCAGTAGCAGCAGGCCTTTAGAATTTATGACAGTGTCCGACACGGTACTATTGGCACTGGGTGGCCATTCAAAGGCCTGGAAAAAAGTAATACTAAGAAAGAAATGAAAGCAGAAAGCCACACAGAAGCTCTGTTACCTCAGCAATGGTTTGAGTGAAGTTGGCTTCATAATAATATATCATTATTATACAAAAAGACTTTGTGAGTACCAAATAATGCGCCAACTTTCTTCAAGGTGCGTGGCTTGACAACTACTACTTTATTGAGTTTTCTCGACAATAGAAGAGCATGTCTGTCTCACTCTGTGTCCTGTGGCTATAACAAGGCAATACGACAAAAGTTACCATTGTTTTGAAAGACTCAACAATAATCGAATTTGGCTTGATCGCTTTCAAAACTTCTTACTGAGGCAAAGTTTCATGATAATTGTGGTAGCATCGTGGTACGACGGCCTTCAACTCCAGTAGATGTTTATACTGGTTGGCAGTTATCTTCAATCTGTCTTTGCAGAAAGGTCCAGCAGTAACCGTCGTACACATGGTGTTCAGCTTTCTTGGTCCTTGCAGCGCCTTCCATCCATCATCAAAATTCAGCTTATACTGAATTGTAAAGACTGGAGTGTACTTTGATGCCTGCAAGTCAGTGATAGAAGGGTCGCCTGCTTTTCTCCCTGGACGGATTGTTTAGTGCTCTCCGACCTTTGCAAAATCTTTGAAAAAGCTGTGGTCCAGGTACATAACTTCATAGGGCCTGGGGATGCGTCTGGCTTTGAGCATGATGTTCACGTAGTCCATTGGGATGTACATCAGTGCGTTTTTTAGCGATCGCTCAATAGTGCCATGGACTGAATCCACTTCCATTTGGGTATGGCCCTTGGTGATAATTTCTGCTCAACTGTGATGTCAAGCTCTTTGGCCAGCGAGGCCCTTGCACTCACCAGGGTGGCTTTCTGTTTTAGTAGTTGCGCCAATCACTGCAGATGATGAAGTGGTTGAAGTCAGTCACTTGCAATATCAGTTAGTGAGTCAGACATGATGAAAACTGTTGAAGCCAAGACCAACTTCACTTTCATACCAGACATATCATCTGGCGTCTCTGGTGGCAAGATCCTAAGTCGTAACATTGTGTACAGCCAGTTTTGTATTATATAAGGTGGAAGTCTTTAGGGATGGGGCCAGAAGGACGCACTGGATCTCCATACAAAAGACACACACAGCCTTCCTGTCCTTCTCCTTCTCTGGTCTAGCTGCAGCTTTCCTCATATTCATATTTGAGCTGTGTGTTCTGTTTCTGTGAGGTTTCCAGATTTGAACTTTGTACAAATGTCGCACTGGTCTTTCTTGGCTGAAAGTAAACCCACATTGTTTTTCTTGAACTTTTGGCAGAACACTTGATAGCTCAATGTGGCTTTCACCCTCTCTGCAAAGTTCTCCATCTATACTTGATGCAGATCTGACGTTTTCTGGATTGTCATCTGTAGACAGCAGGATATCTTCGAAAGTTTGTCAAAAAATTCCTCTTTATGGAACAACTTGTCATCCTTGGCTCTCGCATGGTGGGCGTGATGTCTTCTAGGGGCTCTTGTTTGTTTGTTTTTTCGGAGAAGACACTTTAGATAAACCAGTGGGTCAGGCCTGTGGTGTTCTTGAAGATTGTTTTACAAACAGGTGTTCTTTGACCATTGACTCTTGTAAGTGGTATTGAAGGCTGTAATTTCTCCTTGGGTTTTCCCTTGCTGTGTAAGATCTCTTTTTGTCTATCCTGTTTATTGTGGCTATACGTAGGCTCTCTTTTCTTTCCAAGAGAGTGACCAGTGATGTCATTGCATTTTGTACAAACCAGTTTACAACTGCAAAGGACGTCAAGTTCACACCCTGCTCGCTTCGTGCCTTGACATGGGTAGAGACATCCCCAGTTCTTTCAAACTCTTCCTTTTGTTACCCTTCCAATCGTTTTCATGCCATGTCCTTTTCGCAGAGATCAAAGGTGACATAACTGTTGTATTATCAGCTGATGGGACATTAGACTGGTCACGTTGATCACTTTCCATTGCGCTGAGGGTAAGAGGTGACGCAGCAAGAGTGGCATCATCTTATTAAATGTTATAACGTTATGTAAGTTAAGGTTTGATATAAAGATAAAGCATTAGGCTATGACACTGAGAAAATAATCTACTCAAAACACAAACGAAATGAACTTTCAAAGAAAGTCGAAAGATGTTTCAGAAGGTAAGGACTGCAATAAACACAGCAAATAAAAAAAATTTAAAAAAAAGCGCTTTAAAAAACAACGATCGTTGGGGGCAGACGGTGTGCTGGACAGGTCCCACAATTATTATTTTTTTGAGTGAGTTAGTAAAGGAGGAAATGCTATCTACTTCGTCCATTCAATTGTGAAGGAAAAATGATTAGGAGAAGAGCCAGTAGTCCGAATAGGGGAAAATGCCTTCACAATCGGTGAATTTCGAGTACAAAGACAAAGAAAAACACGCGGACAGAAAACATAGTTTCATATTAAACAAAATCCATAAAGATGCATTTCAAATACCGGACTTGTCACGAGATGAACAGTTCTGTGGGTACAGTGGGGAGTTTTAGTCAGTAATAACATTATCAGCAGCATTTAAATGAAGAAAAAAGAGGAAACAACCAGATCTATATAACACCCCAATGAAACCAACAAGAAATATTACACAAATATTCCTTTTTGGAGAGCTCCCACGGTTATGTGAGCGAATTCTGGACTTTTACAGGTCTGAATCTGATGTCAAACGAAGTCCGGAGAGGAGTCAAAGCCGGGGTTAGTCGGTAACGTAGCAAGTGGCCCCTCATTGTTAGCGCGACAAAAACAGCCAACCCTCATTCCGTCCCTCTCAGGTGGGATAGTCGGAATTATCGGGCTAAAATTCGATGGGTGCCGGGTTATACGGTTTTATTTCTAATGTTTTAAAGACATTTCTAGACAAAATTCAGATCTGTCTTTGAGTGAGCATATGAAATGGACAATTTACTATCGATAGGGCCAATAAAAAGTTTTTTCATATTTTGTGGGTTAGACGGTTTTATCACCAGGCCGACGATATATTACTCTCATTAAAATTTAATATGAAAAGAGAAGTAAAGCTGACAAAATGTACATTCACATCAAATATCAAATGCATCATTCAACCACATGCAGGAGTTTAAAAACAAGACGTTTGGAGTTACATTTGTATATACAGATACATACTCTAAGAGCAACACACATCTATGCTCATTCTGACAAAAGCCTTATGCTAGATGGTAAAAAACTTCTTTTATATCTTTCTTTTTTGTTTTTGGATGTACATATCTGCCGCTGCGTGATCTTACAATTTGTGTGGAACCGGAAAGGGGGTGTGATGGGTCGTTTATAACGCTTGTTATCTTTTTTATACGTGTGGTGTTATACATTTCATCAATTCTATTAAAATCATATCCAGAGATCTTGCTGGCTTTCTTAATGGTTCTGTCAAATTTTTCTGTATCTTTCACCTTACAATTCCCACCCCAGCAGCAAATACAGAGTAATAACACACTTTCAATCATAGAATGGTAAAAAGGGGACATAATCTTATTGTCAACACAGAAATTTCTTAATTTTCTAAAAAGAAACATTTTTTGATTTACTTTTTTATACACAAGAGCAGCGTGGGGATGCCAGTCAAGTTTGTGGTCGATTGTTACACCAAGGTACTTGTAAGAGCTTACCACCTCCACCTCCACCTCCTCATCTTTTATAAATAGTGGTTGCAATTGGTCTTTTTTTACTCTAAAGTCTAATATTAATTCCTTTGTCTTTTTTACGTTTAGTATAAGGAAGTGGTTATCACAGCAGTTTGTACATAGATTCACAGCGTCCCTGTATTCATTCTCATTTGTTGTTATAAGGCCTTGTAGAGTGGAATCATCCGCACATTTTATTAGTTTGGTGTTTTTGTTGTCAAAAGTACAGTCGTTGGTGTAGAGCGTGAACAAGACAGGGGAGATTACACGGCCTTGGGGCGCACCAGTGTTCGTGAATAGTAGGTAGGATTTTACACCATTTAATGTTACATATAGAGGACGATTGGTCAAGAAGTCAAGAATCCAAGCCAGAATGTTCTTGTTTATGTTCATGTTAATTCATTTTGAAACCATTATGTGCGGTTGGATTGTGTTGAATGCGGATGAAAAATCAGCCAAAAGTATCTTTCAGTAATTTCTTGGTGTGTCTATGTGTTTGTAGATGTTATCTAAGAACACGAGAATGGCATCCTCCACGCCCCTCTTGGCACGATAGACAAATTGCATGTTGTCCTGTGTGTCTTCTGTTGATTTCC
>NW_004797436.1:1293867-1298593 GCF_000002075.1 Aplysia californica
ATAGACAAATTGCATGTTGTCCTGTGTGTCTTCTGTTGATTTCCTCAGTTCTTTCAGAACCAGTTTTTCTAAACATTTCATAAGGACTGATGTTAAAGCCACAGGTCTTTGGTCGTTCTAATTTTGTATCAATTGTTTCTTTGGGACAGGAATTATTTCAGAACATTTCCAAAGAATGATAATAATAACAATAATAGCAATATGATGACAACAATTCAAATGATATGTTATTAGATTTGATAATAATAATAACAACAATAATAATAATAATAATAAATAATAATAATAATAATAATAATAATAATAATAGTAAGAAAAAGAAGAAGACAAAAAGAACTCTTTGTTGTAAGCATATTCTACTACGGTTTTGATGGGAAGTTTGAACTCCTTGCAAGTGGGTGGCTGGCGGGTGCTCTGGTAGGGTTTGCTTCTTCTTTCCTATCATACATCTATCGTCCTTATCTCCCCTTCTTCTTTTTTATGTATGTTACTCTCTTGTAACACCTCTAATCTTTTAGCGCTTGTATGACCATATGCAGTTGCGAGTGCCGTAAAACCTCTACTAAAACTAAAACCAGAACTCCTTGCATGTCCTTGACCTTCCCAGGCATCGTGCCAGCGAACAGCGAGGCTGAAGTGACGGTGACCTTTGCCCCTTTTGAGTTCCAGACGGCGACCATGAAGATAGAGCTGGGCATTTCTCAGTTCAACTCCAAGGGGGTCGTGTGCACCTTTGTGGGCAGCTCTTTGCCGGGCCTGCTTAAGTACGTGTGTCATGTGTGTCGTGTGTCGTGTCGTGTGTCATGTGTACCTTTGTGGGCAGCTCTTTGCCGGGCCTGCTTAAGTACGTGTGTCATGTGTGTCGTGTGTACCTTTGTGGGCAGCTCTTTGCCGGGCCTGCTCAAGTATGTGTGTCGCGTGTGTCATATGTGCCGTGTGTCGTGTGTCGTGTACAATGTCAGACCTGAGTGTGATGGCAGAAATACTTACTAATCTCAAGTGTTTCCTAAGTGTAGTATGTGTCATGTGTCATGTGTCGTGCGTTGTATGTGTCGTGTGTTGTATGTGTCGTGTATTGTGTGTGTTGTGTGTGTGTCGTGTGTTGTGTGTGTTGTGTGTTGTGTGTGTTGTGTGTGTCATGTGTTGTGTGTGTCGTGTGTTGTGTGTTGTGTGTCGTGTGTTGTGTGTGTCATATGTTGTGTGTGTCGTGTGTTGTGTGTGTCGTGTGTTGTGTGTGTCATGTGTTGTGTGTGTCGTGTGTTGTGTGTGTCGTGTGTTGTGTGTGTCGTGTGTCATGTGTTGTGTGTTGTGTGTGTCATGTGTTGTGTTTTTTGTGTGTCATGTGTCATGTGTCGTATGTTGTGTGTCGTGTCATGTCTAGCTTTGTAGGGAGCTCTCTACCGGGCCTGCTCAAGTACGTGTGTCATGTGTCGTGTGTCCTGTGTGTGTCATGTGTCATGTTGTCGTGTATTGTGTGTCTTATCGCTACACATCTATGGTCCTTATCTCTCCTCCTTCTTTCCTATCAAACATCTATTGTCCTTATCTCTCCTCCTTCTTTCCTATCAAACATCTATCATCCTTATCTCTCCTCCTTCTTTCCTATCAAACATCTATCGTCCTTATCTCTCCTCCTTCTTTCCTATCCAACATCTATCGTCCTTATCTCTCCTCCTTCTTTCCTATCCAACATCTATCGTCCTTATCTCTCCTCCTTCTTTCCTATCAAACATCTATCATCCTTATCTCTCCTCCTTCTTTCCTATCAAACATCTATCGTCCTTATCTCTCCTCCTTCTTTCCTATCAAACATCTATCGTCCTACTACTTTCCTGTACATGACTCTCTTGCAACACCTCGAATCTTCCTCCCTTAGTTGACCTAATTGTGTTGAGAGTGCTGTAAAACTCTTACAAAAACTACAGCTACCAAAAACAAAACCAAATGTGTGTTTGTGAAGGAGGAAGACGGTGAGTTCTGTACAGTCGGAGATCCTGGACCCGCGCGCCGTCTCCCCACTAGAGAGAGTCCGGAACAACAGGCGGGCCGTCCGGAAAACTGGTGAGAGGAAGACCACGTCAGCTCCTGCACACTCTGTGAGTGCACACCTCTGTCTTTGTCCGTCTGTTTCTCTGTTTGTGTGTGTGTGTGTGTGTATGTGTGTGTGTATGTGTGTGTGTGTGTCGCGGGGGGGGGGGGGGGGGTTGGTGTGTGTGTGTGTGTCTGTGTGTGTGTCTGTGTGTGTGTCATACAGTTGTGTGTTTGTATGTATGTCTGTTTGTCTGTCTACAGACAGAATGTGTTTGCAGAATAAATACATGTGTGTTTACAGAATAAATAAATGTGTGTTTGCAGAATAAATACATGTGTGTTTACAGAATAAATAAATGTGTGTTTGCAGAATAAATACATGTGTGTTTACAGAATATATAAATAGAATGTTTTGCTCCCCTGCTAACTAACGCACGTTGCTGGTACTGCCGTCAGCTGGCGCTGGAGAAGGATGGGGTTCGGTTCCCGGCCGCCATGGACAACCCTAGCGCTGTGGCCAGAGTGTTGATGCAGGAACCTGGCAAGTTGAAGGTCAACGAGATGAGAGAGAGTAAGTGTGTCGCTAGTGTGTTGTGTGGGAATGTGTAGCTAGTGTGTTGTGTGTTGTGTGTAGTGTGGGAATGTGTAGCTAGTGTGTTGTGTGTTGTGTGGGAGTGTGTTGTGTGTAGTGTGGGAATGTGTAGCTAGTGTGTTGTGTGTTGTGTGGGAGTGTGAGTGTGTAGCTAGTGTGCTGTGGGTTGTGTGTTGTGTGTATTTAGTGTGTTGTGTGTAGCAATTGTGTTGTGTGTTGTGTGAGAGGGTGAGTGTGTAGTCAATGTGTTGTGTAGGAAGGTGAGTGTGTAGTCAATGTGTTGTGTAGGAGGGTGAGTGTGTTGTGTGTTGTGTGGTAGAGTGAGTGTGTAGTCTGTGTGTTGTGTGGTGGTATGTGTAACTCTGATTTGTAACAAAAACAAAAATACCGAGGGTAATTTTTACAATCGTCGATATTATATTTGTGAAAGCTCGTCCCTTTGGTCACCCCAAACTTTCGAACCACTCAACTTTCGAATTTGACCAAAAATAACAGTGGTTCAGAATCATTGAAAGAGTGCTTAAAGGGTGCACGGTCATATTGAGGGGTCTCAAGTCACTGTAGTTTAATTTTCAGCGTTTCATTAGTTTCGTTTTAGATCTAATATTGGAAAAGTCCGTCTTCTTACCAGCCATTGTAAACAATGAGACATCCATTCACAAGCCATGCACACCGATTCCACAATGACTTGATGATCGTTTCTTTTGAGTCTGTTCGTGGAACAGGTACACAGCTTGTCCTTCCATCTTCCTCATCTTGTTGAATATAAGCATTCCGAAGACTTTCCAAACATGCAATATCCGAATGTATATGTACGGGTGACACGGGTGACACATGAATGTATATGTACGGGTGACACATGAATGTATATGTACGGGTGACGCATGAATGTATATGTACGGGTGACACATGAATGTATATGTATGGGTGACACATGAATGTATATGTACGGGTGACACATGAATGTATATGTACGGGTGACACATGAATGTATATTATTATGTGCGGTTGACACATGGATGTATATGTACGGGTGACACATGAGTGTATATGTACGGGTGACACATGAGTGTATATATACGGGTGACACGGGTGACACATGAATGTATATGTTCGGGTGACACATGAATGTATATGTATGGGTGACACATGAATGTATATGTATGTGTGACACATGAATGTATATGTACGTGTGACACATGAATGTATATGTACGGGTGACACGTGAGTGTATATGTACGGGTGACACATGAGTGTATATATACGGGTGACACATGAATGTATATGTTCGGGTGACACATGAATGTATATGTACGGGTGACACATGAATGTATATTATTATGTACGGGTGACGCATGAATGTATATGTACGGGTGACACATGAATGTATATGTACGGGTGACACATGAGTGTATATGTACGGGTGACACATGAGTGTATATATACGGGTGACACGGGTGACACATGAATGTATATGTTCGGGTGACACATGAATGTATATGTACGGGTGACACATGAATGTGTATTATTATGTACAGGTGACGCATGAATGTATATGTACGGGTGACACATGAATGTATATGTACGGGTGACACATGAATGTATATGTACGGGTGACACATGAATGTACATGTACGAGTGACACATGAGTGTATATGTACGGGTGACACATGAATGTATATGTACGTGTGACACATGAGTGTATATGTACGGGTGACACATGAATGTATATGTACGGGTGACACATGAATGTATATGTACGGGTGACACATGAATGTATATGTACGGGTGACACATGAATGTATATGTACGGGTGTACATTTTTCTTTCTCTAGATATGTTGGCTAAAAAGGCGACCAGCGAGTCATCTCGTCAGATGAAGGTATGACCATACAGACTACCGTACAGACTGACCATACAGACTACCGTACAGACTGACCATACAGACTGCCGTACACACCATAGACCATACAGACTGACCATAGACCATACAGACTGACCATACAGACTGACCATACAGACTGACCATAGACCATACAGACTGACCATACAGACTGACCATACAGACTGACCATAGACCATACAGACTGACCATACAGACTG
>NW_004797436.1:1298693-1302100 GCF_000002075.1 Aplysia californica
GTATGTGTGTGAGCAGGAGTGTGTATGAGTGTATGTGCGTGCGTCGCGTGCGTGCGTGCGTGCGTGCGTGCATACGTGTATGTGGGCGTACATGTCCAATTTATGTTAAACATCCAATGTGCTGCACCAATGTATGTAATTGCCGAACCATATGTTAAAATATGTGGATGTATGGGCCAAAGGCCTTTCAAATCAATAAATCATTTTGAATTTTTGAATCTCTCTGTCTCTCTCTGTGTCTTTCTTTGTCTTTCTGTCTCTCTGTCTCTCTGTGTCTCTCTGTGTCCCTCTGTGTCTCTCTCTGTCTCTCTGTCTCTGTGTCTCTCTCTCTGTCTCTGTCTTTCTCTGTCTCTGTGTCTCTCTCTGTTTCTCTCTGTCTCTCTGTCTCTCTCTCTGTCTCTGTGTCTCTCTCTCTGTCTCTCTCTCTGTCTCTGTCTTTTTCTGTCTCTGTGTCTCTCTCTCTGTCTCTCTCTGTCTCTCTGTGTCTCTCTCTGTCTGTGTCTCTCTCTGTCCCTCTGTGTCTCTCTGTGTCTATCTGTGTCTCTCTCTGTCTCTCTGTGTCTCTCTCTCTCTGTGTCTCTCTGTCTCTCTCTGTCTATCTGTGTCTCTCTCTGTCTATCTGTGTCTCTCTCTGTCTTTCTGTGTCTCTCTGTGTCTCTCTCTGTCTCTCTCTGCCTTTCTGTCTCTCTCTGTCTCTCTGTGTGTCTCTCTCTGTCTCTCTGTGTGTCTCTCTCTGTCTCTCTGTGTGTCTCTCTCTGTCTCTCTGTGTGTCTCTCTCTGTCTCTCTGTGTCTCTCTGTGTCTCTCTCTGTGTCTCTCTCTGTCTCTCTGTCTCTGTCTCTCTGTGTCTCTCTCTGTGTCTCTCTCTCTGTCTCTCTCTCTCTGTCTCTCTCTGTCTGACTCTCTCTGTCTCTCTCTGTCTCTATCTATCTACCTACCTACCTATCTACCTACCTACCTACCTACCTGTCTGTCTGTCTGTCTGTCTGTCTGTCTGTCTGTCTGTCTGTCTGTCTGTCTATCTATCCCCCCAGGATCTGGATATTAACGAGGCCAAGTCTCGTATGGCGGACGCCGATTGGTTCCACGGCGTGTTGCCGAGGGAGGAGGTCCAGCGACTGCTGGTGAGCGACGGCGACTACCTGGTGAGGGAGAGCAAGAACAAGAAGACGAACGAGACGCAGTTTGTCCTGTCTGTCTTCTGGGCGGGACACAAGCACTTCATCATCCAGTACAACCTGGTGGGTACACACTCACGTACACACACATACACACTCACATACACACTCACGTACACACTCACGTACACAAACATACTCACTCACATACACACTCACATACACACTCACATACACACTCACGTACACACACATACACACTCACGTACACACACATACACACTCACGTACACACTCACGTACACACTCACATACACACAAGCACTTTATCATCCAGTACAACCTGGTGGGTACACACTCACGTACACACACATACACACTCACATACACACTCACGTACACACTCACATACACACTCACATACACACACATACACACTCACATACACACTCACATACACACTCACATACACACTCACATACACACTCACGTACACACACATACACACTCACATACACACAAGCACTTTATCATCCAGTACAACCTGGTGGGTACACACTCACGTACACACACATACACACTCACGTACACACACATACACACTCATGTACACACTCATGTACACACACACATACACACTCACACTCAGGTGCACACACACACACACTCATTTACTCACGTACACACACACATACACACTCACGAACACACACACACTCACGTACACACTCACACACACACACACACACACACTTCGTCATACAGTACAACCTGGTGGGTACACACTCACGTACACACACACACACACTCATACACACTCACGTACAGACACACACACACTCATGTACACACACTCAGACACACTTTATCATACAGTACAACCTGGTGGATACACACTCACGTGCACAGGCACATACACACTCACATACACACTCACGTACACATACACACGTACACACTCACATGCATACACCCTCACGTACACACTCGCATACACCCTCACATACATACACACTCGCATACACCCTCACATACATACACACTCACATACATACACACTCACGTACATACACACTCACGTACACACACACACGCACTCACGTACACACTCATACACACACACATACACACACACATACACACTCACGTACACACTCACGTACACATTCACATACACACTCACGTACACACTTCATCATATAGTACAACCTGGTGGGTACACACTCATGTACACGCTCACGCACACACTCACACACACTTTATCATACAGTACAACCTGGTGGGTACACACTCACGTACACACTCATGTACACACTCACATACACACTCACATACACTTTCACGTACACTCTCATGTACACACTCACGTACAAATTCACATACACACTCACATACACACTCACGTGCACACTCACATACACTCTCACGTACACACACACATAAACACTCACGCACACACACACATACACACTCATGTACACAAACACACATACACACTCACGTACACACACAGACACACTCACGTACACACTCACGTATACACATACACAACACTCACGTACACACTCTCACACACACATACACACTCACTTACACACTCACACACACACACGTACACACTCACGTACACACTCACTTACACACTCATGCTCACATACACACTCATGTGCACACTCACATACACACTCACGCACACACACACACATACACACTCACGTACACACACACACACACACTCACGTACACATTCACATACACACTCACGTACACACTTACGTACACCCTCACGTACACACTTACGTACATACTCACGAACACACTCACGTACACACTCACGCACACACTCACGTACACACTCACATACACACACATGTACACACTCGCATACACACTCACGTACACACACATACACACTCACACACACTGACAAACACACTCACGTACACACTCACATACACACTCACGTACACACTTACATACACACTCACATACACACTTCATCATCCTGTAGAACCTGGTGGGTACACACTGACCTACACTCTCACGTACACACACACTCACGTACACACTGGCAATACACGCTCACGTACACACACACACTTACCCACACACACACACACAAACACACACACACAGTACTCAGGGGCGGTCACACTCAAGTATACACTCACGTACACACATACACGTCATTGACATGTGTTCTCACCACTCATCTACATACAAACACACACACACACACACACACACACACACTCACACACACACACACAAACACACACACACACAAGCC
>NW_004797436.1:1302200-1303620 GCF_000002075.1 Aplysia californica
ACACACTGACCATAGACCATACAGACTGACCATTCAGATTGACCATACAGACTGACCATACAGACTGACCATACAGACTGACCATACAGACTGCCGTACACACTGACCATAGACCATACAAACTGACCATACAGACTGACCTTACAGATTGACCATACAGACTGACCATAGACCATACAGAGTGACCATAGACCGTACAGACCGACCTTACAGATTGACCATAGGTACCTACTTTTTAGGAATTTTTACCTTTATTCTTAAAGATTTCGGAGGGTTCTTTTGAATGAACATTTTTTTCTGTTCCCTTTTTCTACAAATGTAGAAAGGACGGAAATATAATCAGGTCCATGAAAACTTCTGGAACCGTACGTACTATAAGAACATTTAAAGAAGAATCAGGTTTCTGTTGTTGTGCAAAGTTTCTCCGACTGTATTGATGTTGTTACAGCCAGTGAGATGTGTGGCTTTGTTGTCTTCGCAGGAAGCTGTGTTTGAGCACTCGGTGCGTCAGGACGTCTACGAGGAACGACAGAATCAGCTGAGGTGGCAGGTCAAGGTCGGAGAGGATCCCATCAGCAGCCAGAGCAGGTTTCGAACCTTGGAGGATCGCAGCAGGGCCCTGAAACACTACATGGTAGGTCGTTCAGATATGTAGGTGTCCTCACACTGTGAAATCAAGCACTTGTCAATTTTGGGACAAATTGAGTCATTGGTACAATCTTCACTCTTTATCTCCATGGGGGGTACTCTGATAGAAGACACCAGTCATGTAAACTGTGATAGAAGACACCAGTCATGTAAACTGTGATAGAAGACACCAGTCATGTAAACTGTGATAGAAGACAGTCATGTAAACTGTGATGGAAGACAGTCATGTAAACTGTGATAGAAGACAGTTCTATCACAGTTTACATCACAGCACAACCGTTATTGTAACTGGGAGAAATTTCCCTTCACCATTTGACCGTGAAAAATATTTGCTTCATCAAATCTTGACAATGAGAAATTCTGGTTCACCACTTGATAGTGAGAGAAACTAGTTCACCATTAAATTAACTGTGAAAGATTTTGACTGTGGGAGACTTTAGTTCACTTTACGACAGTGATAACTTTGAGTTATCATTTAACAGTGATAGGTTTTGGTTCACCATGTGTCAAAGATATTCTCAGGTTCACCATGTGTCAAAGATACACTCAGTTCACCGTGTGTCAAAGATACACTCAAGTTCACAGCGTGTCAAAGATACACTCAGTTCACCGTGTGTCAAAGATAGAGTCAGGTTCACCATGTGTCAAAGATAGAGTCAGGTTCACCATGTGTCAAAGATGATGTCATGTTCACCATGTGTCAATGATAGAGTCAGGTTCACCGTGTGTCCAATATACACTCAGTTCACCGTGTGTCAAAGATAGAGTCAGG
>NW_004797436.1:1303720-1304703 GCF_000002075.1 Aplysia californica
CTTTGCAAAGGACTGTGCGCTTGGTGGGAGAGGTGGGGTGAGGCTGCACTGTTCCCTCATCGCGTTGTTGATTACTGTTGCGATATGTTTTGAAAAATTTGAAAAGGCATCGTTGGATTGGTGCAGACTAGAGACCACTCACACTGACCTGCGCAGTAGAACTGTCTTGGTACGAGTCGGCTCAGTAGCGATCCCACTCTGGGGCGCTACTCTTCATTGTTTTGACCTAAAGTAGCAATCGTTGTTACTCCCCCTTGTTCTCTAACACAGCCCATGCCATACACTGTTCACGTATCCTTCCAACTACCCAGGCCAGTCCCGACGACTTCCAGCTATGGGTATTCTACTGTATATTCCAGTTTGTGCAGAAAGCTGTCGGCACTTTTCAGTCTGTTGTTACCCCAGCAGACCCCAGAACTTGGAAACATTCTCAGCTTCCTGGGAAGCATACAGTGCAAGCTGCGGATTACAGCCGCTAAAAATCACACGAAACACTGGCAAGATCTTTTGCTGTCTATAGCCAGGTACCCATTCCCACAGGGTTGGAGTGAGGAACATTTGTGTCAAGTCATGTGACTTTGCCAAGGATACGAACGTCGAGCCCCTTAGGGTGTTTGAACCCTTCACCTTTGGCTGGCAAGTCGAGGCGGCACCCCTGTTTGTTCATCAGCTAAACCTGTCAGAGAGTGGGTGTGGCCAAACCTGTCAGAGAGTGGGTGTGGCTAAACCTGTCAGAGAGTGGGTGTGGCCAAACCTGTCAGAGAGTGGGTGTGGCTAAACCTGTCAGAGAGTGGGTGTGGCCAAAGAGAGTGGGTGTTGCCAAACCTGTCAGAGAGTGGGTGTGGCCATAGCATTGGGATAATGGAAGAACCCAGCTTTGACTTGATAGAATGTATGTATAGATATATATATATATATATATATATGTATATAGCCTACCATGTCTGTCCATGTCAACAAGACGAGATTATTTGTCTGATGGT
>NW_004797436.1:1305676-1306276 GCF_000002075.1 Aplysia californica
CTCATCACCTCTCTCATCACCTCTCTCATCACCTCTCTCATCACCTCTCTCATCACCTCACTCATCACCTCTCTCATCACCTCTCTCATTACCTCTCTCATCACCTCTCTCATCACCTCACTCACTCATCACCTCTCTCATCACCTCTCTCATCACCTCACTCATCACCTCACTCATCACCTCACTCATCACCTCACTCATCACCTCTCTCATCACCTCACTCATCACCTCACTCATCACCTCTCTCATCACCTCTCTCATCACCTCACTCACTCATCACCTCACTCATCACCTCACTCATCACCTCACTCATCAATTCACTCATCACCTCACTCATCACCTCACTCATCACCTCTCTCATCCCCTCACTCATCCCCTCATTCATCCCCTCTCACATCACCTCACTCATCACCTCACTCATCCCCTCTCACATCACCTCACTCATCACCTCACTCATCACCTCTCTCATCACCTCACTCATCACCTCACTCATCACCTCTCTCATCACCTCACTCATCACCTCACTCACTCATCACCTCTCTCATCACCTCTCTCATCACCTCACTCATCACCTCACTCATCACCTCACTCATCACCTCA
>NW_004797436.1:1307633-1309065 GCF_000002075.1 Aplysia californica
TATTAGATAGAGGCAAATAATAATTAAATATAACAGTAATAGATAGGCAAATAATAATTAAATATAACATTAATACTACTTATTAATGATAGAAAAAAAAATCTCTAAACACAGAGAAAGTATTGACAAAGTTGTTTGCATTTTTGTTTGTTTGTTTGTTTGTGTGTATATTTGTGTGTTTGTATGTGTGTAGTGGAGACCAGAGAGCGGCTGGATGGGCTGGAGGGAGTGGCGGCTCACGGCGACGTGCCAGATTTCTGCGCGGCCAAAGTGCAAGGGTTCAAGTTCCCGACGTATATCCCTCCCAACGTGAAGGATGACATGGTCAGTGAGTGTCGTGTGTCACTGAGTGTTGTGTGTCAGTGAGTGTCGTGTGTCAGTGAGTGTCATGTGTCAGTGAGTGTTGTGTGTCAGTGAGTGTCATGTGTCAGTGAGTGTCGTGTGTCAGGGAGTGTCAGTGAGTGTCGTGTGTCAGTGAGTGTCGTGTGTCAGTGAGTGTCGTGTGTCAGTGAGTGTCGTGTGTCAATGAGTGTTGTGTGTCAGTGAGTGTCGTGTGTCCGTGAGTGTCGTGTGTCAGGGAGTGTTCTATGTCAGTGAGTGTCGTGTGTCAATGAGTGTTCTATGTCAGGGAGTGTCGTGTGTCAGTGAGTGTCCTGTGTCAGTGAGTGTCACGTGTCAGTGAGTGTCGTGTGTCAGTGAGTGTCCTGTGTCAGGGAGTGTCGTGTGTCAGTGAGTGGTGAGTGTCATGTGTCAGTGAGATTGGTGTGTCAGGGAGTGTCATGTGTCAGTGAGATTGGTGTGTCAGGGAGTGTCGTGTGTCAGTGAGTCTGGTGTGTCATATACATATAGATGTAGATAGAGATAGATATTTGCTTTGTTGTTGATGACAAAAATGCCCATCTATTTTGAACGGAAGTTGAGATTTTTCAGATTCAAGGAATTCATGGAGATCCCCTCATTTCTCAGGGAAAATTAACGAGAAAACGGCCGCCAAAGTTGACTTAAAAAGCCTGAGGGTCCTTGAAAAGTGAACATTTACAATTTTTGGGCTTTCTTCAGTAGAATGGAGGCAGGAAAGTGGAGTTTAATGGAGGTGTAAGCTGGTGAGCCAAAAGTAGAAAAAAATTGCCCAACTACCAGAAAAATTTCAATTTTTTTTATTTCATCATTTTGACGAGCGCCTGATTTCATCATTTTGACGAGGGCCTGATTTCATCATTTTGACGAGCGCCTGATTTCATCATTTTGACGAGTGCCTGATTTCATCATTTTGACGAGCGGCTGATTTCCCCACGATGCCTCACATATTCTCTTCCGTGTCCTGTGATTGCAACCATGGTGTAATATATCATTCATTTATTTATATACGTATATCTCAGTCGGTGGTGTGTCCTGTGATTTCAACAGTGCTGTATGTATAAAAATATATATA
>NW_004797436.1:1309165-1318223 GCF_000002075.1 Aplysia californica
TGGAGGAGGGGGGGTGTGAAGGAGGGGTGTGTCTTGTCATGGGTGTGAACTGTGAGTCTGTAGCTGTACTGTAGGGGTCATCAAAGGTCAGGTGATGTGTGCATTGTGGTTGTAGGGGTCAGAGGTCAGATAATGGGTGTATTGAACTAAGTGTAGGGGATCTCTCAGTGTCTCATAGTGTTAGTGTTTTGTCTGTGTCATGTGTCTCTCAGTGTCTCTGTCATGTGTCTCTCAGTGTCTCTGTCATGTGTCTCTTAGTGTTAGTGTTTTCTCTGTGTCATGTGTCTCTCAGTGTCTGTGTCATGTGTCTCTCAGTGTCTCTGTATGTCTCTTAGTGTTAGTTTTTTGTCTGTGTCATGTGTCTCTCAGTGTCTGTGTCATGTGTCTCTCAGTGTCTGTGCCATGTGTCTCTCTCTTTGTGCCCTGTAGCATCTCTCTTTATGTGTCACATGTCTGTCTGTGTCATGTGTATCTGCCCGTGTCATGTGTCGCATGTATTTTTGTGTCATAAATCATGTGTTTGATCTGTCTGTGTCATGTGTCTGGTCATGTGTCATTTGTATTGATTTGTCTGGGTCACATATGTCTGTCCGTGTCGTGTGTCTTGTGTCTCTCTGTGTCATATATCATGTGTTTGATCTGTCTGTGTCATGTGGCGCGTGTCTCTCTGTGTCGTGTGTCATATGTATAAATTGATCTGTCCATGTCTTGTGTCTGTCCGTGTCATGTGACCATCTAGTCAGCAGCTGATGCGAGCGGTGAACCACCCGGTGTCATGTGTCTGTCTGTGTCATGTGTCATGTGACCATCTAGTCAGCAGCTGATGCGAGAGGTGAACCACCATGTATCATGTCTCTGTCTGTGCCATGTGTCTGTCTGTGTCATGTGTTGTGTCATGTGTCTGTCTGTGTCATGTTTCTGTCTGTGTCATGTGTCATGTTTCTGTATGTGTCATGTGTCCGTGTAGTCAGCAGCGAGCGGTGAACCACCCCGTGTCATGTATGTGTCATGTGTCCATGTAGTCAGCAGCGAGCGGTGAACCACCACCCCGTGTCATGTCTGTGTCATGTGTCCGTGTAGTCAGCAGCGACGGGTGAACCACCCCGTGCCATGTGTCATGTCTGTGTCATGTGTCATGTATGCGTCATGTGTCCGTGTAGTCAGCAGCGAGCGGTGAACCACCCCTTGTCATACGTCATGTCTGTGTCATATCATGTGTCATGTGTCCGTGTAGTCATCAGCGAGCGGTGAACCACCCCTTGTCATGCGTCATGTCTGTGTCATGTCATGTGTCATGTGTCCGTGTAGTCAGCAGCGAGCGGTGAACCACCCCTTGTCATGCGTCATGTCTAATGTCATGTGTCCGTGTAGTCAACAGCGAGTGGTGAACCACCCTGGCCTGTGTCATGTCTGATGTCTGTGTCATGTCATGTGTCATGTGTCCGTGTAGTCAGCAGCGAGCGGTGAACCACCCTGTGGCACTCTCCAGCCGTCAATAAACAGTTTTCCCTAGACACAACACAGCCTTACAGCGGGCGGGACTGGTCTCTCTTCTCTGCATGTGTGTGTCCCCCCCTCTCCCTCTCCCTCTCCCTCTCCCTCTCCCTCTCTCTCTCTCTCTCTCCCTCTCTCTCTCTCTTTCTCTCTTTCTCTTTCTCTCTCTCTCTCCCCCTCTCTCTCTCTCCCTCTCTCTCTCTCACACACACACACACACACACGCACATGTATACACGCACACACTCACATACTTACACACATACACACTCACATACACACACACTTCCTATCTCTTTCTTTCTCTCTTGCTGTGTGTGTGTGTGTGCGCGCGCGCTCGTCGGTCTATGTATGGTTACAACACACAGCCACGACACACTACACGATACACTACACGACACACTGTGTATGGTGATACAGACACAACACACTGTATGGTGACACTGACACAACACACTGTGTATGGGGACACTGACACAACACACTGTGTATGGTGACACTGACACAACACACTGTGTATGGTGACACTGACACGTGATGTCAGAAGACACGTCCCTCTCAGAAAGGACCAAAGAGGAAAACATTTGGAACTCCCACAATAACCCACGCTCAAGAACACCCTCTTGGGATCTGAACCCGAGTCTTGTACCTGTGGAATCTACTGTCGACTCGTGTGTCATCCACGGAGGTTGTCACGATTCACCTGAGGGGAGCGTCCAACTTAGCTTAGAACAACCTGAAGGGTTGTGACCTTGTCATTGGCAGGAACAAGATCATGTGACCTTGTCATTGTCAGGAACAAGATCATGTGACCTTGTCACTGTCACTGGCTGGAACAAGATCATGTGACCTTGTCACTGGCTCCTCGACACTCCCAAAGTGGGAGGTTGGAGGGTGTCACCACGACGCTATATATCTCAGTTCCACACTCTCAACACCTGGAGGGCTGTGGTGTAGTGGTTGGGTGCTTGGCTGCTGCACACGGGAGACCCAGGTTTGATTGCCGAGTGGGGAGAAAGTCTTGTATCGAGCATCAGTCTTTCTCCTGGAAGGTTGTAACTTGTGATCCCTATCCGCCCGAGTTGGCCCGTACAGGCTGGGTAGGAAGCCCGCCCCTTAAATTATTGAAATTGTATCGATGGGGACTTAAAAACATCTAACAACAACAACAAATATCAGGTCTGCTGTGACGCCTAGATCGAATCGTTTCCTCTCCCAGCCCTCCACATCACGTACCATGACGCCATGATGGTATTGTGTGCAGCTGCCTACTCCCCGACTACCTGGTCCGGAAACCAAGGGACACAACCGGTTTTTAAAAGACAATCTAGCAAACACATCTTTGTTATCGTTCTTAGATTCAGTTGTAACTAATGGTCCAAGTCCAAGTCTGCCGCTCAAATAAACTGCTCCATCTGTTGCAGAAGTGACCACACCTACCCCCACCCCGACCCTCATGATAAATCCACAACATAAAGTAGCCACAACAAAACAAAATACACTTTTTTGTAACAAAAACAACAACGGGGGGGGGGGGGGGGGGGGGTATGCCGTCTGCAAGTTACGGTAACTTTCGGTGAGCCGTGCTCATGGAGAGTGGGTAGACAGGAAGCGGAAGTGAAGTCTTGTTGTGGAGACTCGAAGCACCGGTTTCTCCACGTCAACCTTCCCGTTGAAGAAGCTTTTAAAACGTTTTACTTGTGAATTTCCCTGGCCACATTTATTTATTTGTACATTTATACAATATGGAGCGCTGTGTTCTAATTCTATTCGCACTGGTTAGCATTACAAAAGTTGTGCTGTCTGGAGAACTTACCTTTGAGTTGCCAGACAACGAAAGAATGTGTTTTCATGAAGAGGTTCAGAAAGGTGAATCTGCTACGCTGGAATTTCAGGTTTGTTTTACTTTCCTAAGTTTTAGTTTGCTATTTTTAATTCTTGTAGATCTACGGTGGTGTTGACTTTGCCATCCAACCCCTTCGTTGCCAGGGGGTATGTTCCTTCTGTCAGTGGAGTGGATTTGCTGTCTGGTTCAGAAGTTCAGTCAGGCCCACTCAGACTCATGACTCGTGACATTGTTGACAGTGAATATTTAGATAGATCTCCAGAGATCTCTAGATTCTAGATCTCTATATTCTAGATCTCTATATTCTAGATCTAGACTAGATCTAGATCTAGATCTAATCTAGGTTCTAGACACAAGCAGATAATTAGAGAACGTCACTGTCAGGAGTACGCCACTGGCAAATATTTATAGTAACAGCCATCTTGGCGCTTTTTCGGTAGTTCCCACCCCGCAATTGTTATTCGCCGGTTTTGGCCTCAAGAGAGGGTGGTCCCCCTGTCCAAATAAAAATGTTTTGCAGTAGTTAGGTTTGATATCTTAGCTCGCATCAAAGGTATAGATCTAGATCTAGAATCTGGATCTCGATGTAGGTCAGGCTCAAAATCAAAATATAAGGGGTGTGGGAACTACCGAAAAAGCACCTCTTGTTTGACATCATTGTGAGGGATTCCCACTTTTTTGTCAGTCACGGTGGCAACACAACCGCACTACAGCAGCCAAACCGAACAGTTGGCCTAGATTCTCCTCTTGCTCTTAAATAAATGTCTTCTTCTTCTTCTCAATATACATAGTGTAGTACAGCTTCAGAATCAATCTGGGCAGAAGAAGGGTGCTGCACAATCACAGACAACCGAACCGAAAAGTTCTGCAAGTTGCAAAAAAAATTCTATATCCGAGTCGGCAGGCTGCCGTCGTGCGGTCGTGTTGCCATGATGACTGACAACAAAGTGGGAATCCCTCAATGACATCAAACAGGATGGCTGTTAAAAAATACGCAGTGGCTATTTTTACGGCGTGCCGTAAAGATAGCCTCCCAGTGAGTCCCAGGCTATTTTTACGGCGATCCTCGAAAAGCGACCCTACTCCGCCTCTCATGTACGCAAGATCTAGGCCTCTAGTAGGGACCGTTCAAAATATAAACTTACACCTCAGAGGGGAAAGGGTGTCTTTGGCTTCATAATTATAGTCTTTATTCTGGACTTTTAAACAATTCAATGTTTTTATGTTCTTTACTAGGACCTTGTTATTGTGGGATTCTTTCAAATAATAAAATAGATCGCATTTTTTAAGTTTTTATTTTTTGTTTTCTGATGTGCTCATATTGTTACTGTCCATTTTTACGGGGAACAGCTCACACCAAGGGTGATTCTTTTTCCGATTCATATTTAGGAAAAAAAATTATACGGGCATAAGAAATAATGAAGAAAGTAAATTTTGATAAGTCCGAAAATATGAAAGTTGCCATGGAATGGAAACAGCACCAACATGCAAAACAAACAATTATTTTTAAAAACCGAAGGCTTAGATTCTACTCTCTAACAAAATTGCATGAAAATTCGTGGAATGGTAGATACAGATACTATGGTCAATCGTACTGAGCAAAATTTTGATATTTAAATGAAAAGTAGTCTACAGGATTTGTCCCAATAGACTCGGATAAAGAGCCTAGTAAGCCCCATATATATATATATATATATATATATATATATATATATATATATATATATATGTATTCCTGTACCCTGAAATTGCATCACAATAATTAATAAATTAATCACTGTGAACAACAAAAAAATATTTTATACCTCTATCAAAAATCTGCTCAGTGCAAAGGAAATAGGCATTCCCAAGGCGAAAAGTGTGTTACAAAATGGCCGCTCTTCTTGTGGGTGTGGTACATAATGTAGTGATGTCTGTGAATGAGATGATGATGCTGGCAGTGGTGATGGTAATGATAATGACGAGGAGGTGATGGTGGTGGTGATGATAAAGAGAGGGTGAATGATGATGGTGGGGAGAAGAAGGAAGAGGTGGTGGTGGAGGAAGGGAGAAGGAAGATGAAGAAGAGAATAGAATGGCGGTGAAGAGGAGGAAATGGAAAACCTATGAGGCTGTTCAAATATAATCTTACACTTTTGGGGACGTTTTTAAAACACAAAACCCAAATACCACTTTTCTCACATTTGCCTCCAACCCCCATCCACACCAATTTAATTAGTACTTTTTCCGATCTTCAACTTCCATTATTATTTTAAAGATACCTGTACTATACGTGGCTTTTTTTAACCAGCTTGTAAAAAAAAAAATCATTTCAGTTAATACAATTTAATCAAACCATATGAACTAGAAAGAACACACTTACAAATAAAAGACATCAAGACATTAAAAAGATCAACAAAACAGTTGCAGAGTTACAAAGAAACATTAAGAAATTAGATATCCACCGACAGAATTTTCATAATAATTTCAAAATTATTTGTAACAAAAAAACCAACAACAACGGGGATCTGCAGTGATCATGCAGATCTGGGTCTTGTTACTGGCATTTATCCACTTTTTCTTTTACCTTTTCTTCCCAGTCATGAGCAAAACGTTCATCTCACAGAAGTGTCATAATATTTGGTTAACCTCCCCACCCAATTTTACACACCCTTTCCCCTCTGAGGTGTAAGTTTATATTTTGAACGGTCCCTACTATAGGCCTAGATCTAATAGTAATACATTGAGGCATGTCGCGTACATGAGAGGCGGAGTAGGGTCGCTTTTCGAGGATCGCTGTAAAAATAACCTGGGACTCACTGGGAGGCTATCTTTACGGCTCGCCGTAAAAATAGCCTCTGCGTAAATAATATGGCCAATGGCATTCTCTAATTATCCGCTTGTTATTTAGACCTGGAGTCTTTGATAGTTTCATCCCCAGAGTTTCTTATTTGCCATAATTTTGAACATCTTGCTTACACTTGATTTAGATTATCTAGATTCTAGATCTATTCTAAGTCAAAAAGGGAAATTTGCTGCCTTTTAAAAATATTATGAAAGTGCCTATTTGCAACGCCGCGTTGCGATTAGCACCAGTGCTATATAAAACGCCGCTTTGCGATTAGCGCCAGTGCTAGATTTTATATAAAATGCCGTGGGTTAGCCTATAGGCTATATATGAAGCTTTTATCTACCTTTCGTTAACGGAAGTTCTGATGGCCGAAGTGACAGTGCGTCTGCGTTTGAAGCCAAACCTTTATTTTATGAGCGTGGGTTGGATCCCGGTCCTGGAAGGGTTTTTTTGTGGGGGGGTTTTTGGTGGTTTTTTTGTCCCATTGAAATCTCGACTGACCAACAAATTTTCCCCATAAAAACAACAAATTTTCCCAATAAAATTATAACTTGTTTCTTTGTATTTTTTTAAAATGTAGACGTAGATCTATTGATGAAGAATGCACATCCTGGTTTTGTCCCCAAGAGGAGCTCTGTACAAAGTAGGCCTTAGTATAGCCTCTATACTTTTCCTTTTACCAATTTAGGCCTGGTTAAAGTTCAATAGTGGCTTTCCTTGGTCTGTGAGTCTAATTATTATTTTTATTTTTAAATTTTAGGCTCAGGAGAAGAAAAAAACAAACTTTCCGGGACCGGGATTCGATGCTGCGCTTGGAAGCACTGAACATTTTACTTAGGCCTAGCGAATGTATAGCTTGTCAAGTGTACGTTCTCAACGCCTAACTTAAAGATTTTTAGGTAGATCTAGAATCTATTGCATGACGACACTGCGGACTGGAAATACTGCTTATACCGAGTTGCACCGTCTTGTTATTGTTATCCAAGCGTCTTTCGACTTACCTGCTCAAACTCAAAACTCAAATGATTGTGATTATGAGAGGTGAACAAGACTATTCCACGTCTAGTCTACTTTTGTGCAAACAATGTCAGAATTGATTGTTCGATCTAATTGAGCCGATATTGATCGGAATAAGACAACGTCATAAAAAGGAGTCAAATCTTAGGATGTATATCAAGAAACAGAAACTTCCACAATTCAGGCAGAACTACAATATTATCATGTAGAAACGATGGCTACTAGATCTAGATCTAGATTCTAGTAGGCCTACTGGCGTTTCAAAAAAGAGAAATAAATCTGTCCAAAAAATGTCTGCTAACGTGGGTACGGCCTTTTAGACCCAGAATTATCATCGGCACCCACCTGGACAAGTCCAAGCATTCATCGGTATCCAACGGATGCGATCGAGAAGAAGATCAGTATCCAAGAAGACAATCACAAAAGAACATGCAATCTTTATGGATCCTAACGTCATTTGCTTAACTTCCTACACGCGTTACACGTTGTGTTGCAGTCTTTCGATCAATGCAAATTGAATAAAAATGACAAATAAATGCGTGTAATTGGGTATAAGTTGTAGTGGATTCCAATGTTGGGTGTTATCGATGTTAGCGACTTCCGATGGAAAAGATTTAGATAAACACCCTGGACAGAAAGTTGTCTGCACTTTTCGTAGATCTCCAAGAAATGCGGATTTCGAAGAAAGATGTTGGCGACTGACGGGGAGGGGTGTGTCACAAACGACTTTTAAATCTACTTAAAACTTCTTCAATTTTCGCAAATAACGGTTAACACCCAAGTGGAAATGAGTATCACGTAGTCTGAGCACAAAAACTTTCATTCCCCTTTTGGAAGTAAATTTGGCACTTGACGTCGGGTCAAAATGTCCGACTGTCACCCGCAGGTTTTTACCTTCATTTCTCTCTGTTCGTTGCCTTTTCAAGCGATGCTAGATTTCTTCTTGGTTTCTTCTTATCACAGTAGAAAAACATTCTTCTTGCGTATTCTGACCTGTCTGTCTGTCTGACCTGTGTGTCTGTCCGTCTGTCTGTCTGTCTGACCTGTCTGTCTGCCTGACCTGTCTGTCTGTCTGACCTGTCTGTCTGTCTATATGTGTGTCTGTCTGTCTGTCTGCCTGACCTGTCTGTCTGTCTATCTGTGTATCTGACCTGTCTGTCTGAGTGCCTGACCTGTCTGTCTGTCTGCCTGACCTGTCTGTCTGTCTGTCTGTCTGACCTGTCTGACCTGTCTGTCTGCCTGACCTGTCTGTCTGTCTGACCTGTCTGTCTGCCTGACCTGTCTGTCTGTGTATTCCCACAGGTGATCACCGGGGGCAACTATGATGTGGACCTAGAGATCACAGCTCCTAATGGACAGGTCGGTCTATGCTTTGTGTGTCTGTCTGTGTGTGTGTGCGTGTGTGTGTCAGTCTATGCTTTGTATGTCTGTCTGTGAGTGTGTTTTGGTCTGTGTGTGTGTCTGTCTGTGTGTGTGTGTCGGTCTATGCTTTGTTTGTCAGTCTGTGTGTGTGTGTGTGTGTGTCTGTCTGTCTGTGTGTGTGTGTGTGTGTGTGTGTGTGTGGGTCTGTGCTTTGTGTGTGTGTGTGTGTGTGTCGGTCTATGCTTTGGCTGTCTGTGTGTGTGTGTCGGTCTATGCTTTGGCTGTCTGTGTGTGTGTGTCGGTCTATGCTTTGACTGTCTCTGTGTGTGTGTGTGTGTGTGTGTGTGTTTATGTGTGTCGGTCTATGCTTTGGCTGTCTGTGTGTGTGTGTGTGTGTGTGTGTGTGTGTGTGTGTGTGTGTGTGTGTATGTGTGTCGTTCTATGTTTTGGCTCTGTGTGTATGTGTGTGTATGTGTGTCGGTCTATGCTTTGGCTGTGTGTGTGTGTGT